>NC_069502.1:898850272-899085272 GCF_027579735.1 Bombina bombina | reverse complement strand
AAAATATATTGCACGAGAAACGTGCTCAAGTATGAGATCTCTAAAGATGTACAGTGGGGCAAAAAAGTATTTAGTCAGCTACCATTTGTGCAAGTTCTCCCACTTAAGAAGATGAGAGAGGCCTGTAATTTTCATCATAGGTATACCTCAACTATGAGAGACAAAATGTGGAAACAAATCCAGACAATCACATTGTCTGATTTGGAAATAATTTATTTGCAAATTATGGTGGAAAATAAGTATTTGGTCAATATCAAAAGTTCATCTCAATACTTTTTTATATATCCCTTGTTGGCAATGACAGAGGTCAAACGTTTTCTGTAAGTCTTCACAAGGTTGTCACACACTGTTGCTGGTATGTTGGCCCATTCCTCCATGCAGATCTCCTCTAGAGCAGTGATGTTTTGGGGCTGTCATTCAATAGACCCCCCCGTGTGGTTCTGGGATGTTTGCTCACCTTTCTTGTGATCATTTTGACCCCACGGGGTGAGATCTTGCGTGGAGCCCCAGATCGAGGGAGATTATCAGTGGTCTTGTATGTCTTCCATTTTCTAATTATTGCTCCCACAGTTGATTTCTTCACACCAAACTGCTTGCCTATTGCAGATCCAGTCTTGCCAGCCTGGTGCAGGTCTACAATTTTGTTTCTGGTGTCCTTCGACAGCTCTTTGGTCTTCACCATAGTGGAGTTTGGAGTGTGACTGTTTGAGGTTGTGGACAGGTGTCTTTTATACTGATAACAAGCTCAAACATGTGCCATTAAAACAGGTAATGAGTGGAGGACAGAGGAGCCTCTTAAAGAAGGTACTGGTCTGTGAGAGCCAGAAATATTGCTTGTTTGTAGGTGACCAAATACTTATTTTCCACCATAATATGCAAATAAATAATTTCCAAATCAGACAATGTGAATGTCTGGATTTGTTTCCACATTTTGTCTCTCATAGTTGAGGTATACCTATGATGAAAATTACAGGCCTCTCTCATCTTCTTAAGTGGGAGAACTTGCACAATTGGTGGCTGACTAAATACTTTTTTGCCCCACTGTATATACACACAACACCTATTCTGAAAAAGTTGGGACAGTATGATAATGCAAAATAACAAACAAAAAGAGTCATTTGAAAATTAATTTCACATTATTAACACATTATTTGATGTTTTACTTTGTGAATTTAAAGTATTTTTTAAAATATACACTAATTTCAAATCGATGACTGCAACACACTCCAAAAAAGTTGGGATAGTTGACTGTTTACCACTGTATAACATCACCTCTTCTTTTAATAACACTTATTAAGCATTTGGGCACTGAAGACCCCAGTTGGTTAAGTTAAGCAAGCAGAATATTCACCCATTCCTCCATTATGCATGTCTTCAGCTGCACAACTGTACAGGGCCTTCGTTGCTTTATTTTACGCTTCATAATGTGCCACTAATTCTCAGTCAGAGACAGGTCAGGACTGCAGACATACCATGCTAGCACCTAAACTCTCTGCTAATGCAGCTATGCACTTGTAAGCTGGGCAGCATGCGGTTTGGCGTTGCCTTGCTGGAAAATGCAGGGACATTTCCGGAAAAGACGACATCTGGCTGGCAGCATGTATATATATATATATATATATATATATATATATATATATATATATAATCTTTCTGCATTATTGGTGCCCTCAAAGATATGCAAGTTACACATGCCATGGGCACTGACACCCCCCCATGCCATGACAGACACCGGAGAACACAATGGCTATTTTTTCCAAAAGCTATTTGAAATGTTGATTCGTCAGACCACAAAACATGATTTCACTTTGCTACTGTCCATCTCAGATGAGACCGAGCCCAGAGAAATTGGCGGCGCTTCGGGACAGTGTTAATGTATGGCTTCTGCTCTGCATCGTAAAGCATTAACTTGCATCTGTGGATGCAGAGGCGACTGGTGTTGACTGACAAAGGTTTACCAAAGTATTCCCATTTTGGGATATCTCTTAGACGCATGGCGGTTTTTGAGACAGTGATGTCCGAGGGATCGGATATCACACGTATTCAGAAGTGGTTTTCGGCCTTCCCCTTATGCACCGAGATTTGACCAGATTCCTTGAATCCCAAAGTTGTTCTCAAAGTGTTAGATTATTCGCTGATGCATCTATTGGCAGATTGGCGAGCCTCGACCCATCCTTGCTCTTGAAGGACTAGGCCTTTTTTGGAGGCTCCTTATATACTATGATTACACAATTAAAATGAGTGTATATTTTCAAAAATGCATTAAATTCACAAAGTAAGACTTCAACTAATGTGTTAATAATGCGTTTTTAATATAGGACAGGTTTCAACTTTTTCGGAATTGGGGTTGTATGTTTTTATGTATTTATATGTGTATATATCTATTTACAGATATATTTAAACATATAAACACATAAATACAAATGTACACATATATAGACATATATATGTGCTTTTTTTAATAAGAAGTGGAGAGATTCTTAATCTTTTAACATTCAAAGCTGTTTTATTCGCCTTTTTAAAGGTAATGGTGAAGACCCTTAAGAATTTATTTTTTTGTAGTCCTTTCCATTAAAGTAGATGAAAAACATTATTATGCAGTATTCATTTTTTAATAAAGTGTTATACTGTGTATTTACTGTAAATATTTCACATTCCAATGTTCTGCACATAAGGGTATATGTTTTATTTATTTGTAAATAGATATTCCTATATATTTATCTGTATATATCTATACATATATATAATTATACATATATATATATATACAAACAAAGAGGTATCAGCGCACATCCATTTTCAAAAGCACAACATTTTTTACTGCTGCAAAAAATTGCCTGCATATACATCAAGAGACAACTATCTTTTTTTAAATAATATTGGGAACTTAGTCACACAATATGGCCATATTTTGCTTAGCCAGTCACCGCTTACAAGGTGCCCCAATTCGACTGGTCCTACTCTAAATCCTTTTGCCACAGAGGGCTGAAACATTCCTGCTTTTACTCTTCATAATAGAATGAGACTCCCTGGCTTTTTATTCACAACTCTTTAACACTGTAATGAGCACACCTGAACTTGGGTGGGGTGCTTAAACCAATGGGAGATGGTCAGTCTCCCTGGTAATTTTAAATACAAATACAAAATTTGGTTTTTTAGCACACCTTACAAAAAGTTTAAATCAACATCTGGGAGTGCTGCCAATATGACCCAGTAATTACACAAACAAAGAGGTATCAGCGCACATCCATTTTCAAAAGCACAACATTTTTTACTGCTGCAAAAAATTGCCTGCATATACATCAAGAGACAACTATCTTTTTTTAAATAATATTGGGAACTTAGTCACACAATATGGCCATATTTTGCTTAGCCAGTCACCGCTTACAAGGTGCCCCAATTCGACTGGTCCTACTCTAAATCCTTTTGCCACAGAGGGCTGAAACATTCCTGCTTTTACTCTTCATAATAGAATGAGACTCCCTGGCTTTTTATTCACAACTCTTTAACACTGTAATGAGCACACCTGAACTTGGGTGGGGTGCTTAAACCAATGGGAGATGGTCAGTCTCCCTGGTAATTTTAAATACAAATACAAAATTTGGTTTTTTAGCACACCTTACAAAAAGTTTAAATCAACATCTGGGAGTGCTGCCAATATGACCCAGTAATTACACAAACAAAGAGGTATCAGCGCACATCCATTTTCAAAAGCACAACATTTTTTACTGCTGCAAAAAATTGCCTGCATATACATCAAGAGACAACTATCTTTTTTTAAATAATATTGGGAACTTAGTCACACAATATGGCCATATTTTGCTTAGCCAGTCACCGCTTACAAGGTGCCCCAATTCGACTGGTCCTACTCTAAATCCTTTTGCCACAGAGGGCTGAAACATTCCTGCTTTTACTCTTCATAATAGAATGAGACTCCCTGGCTTTTTATTCACAACTCTTTAACACTGTAATGAGCACACCTGAACTTGGGTGGGGTGCTTAAACCAATGGGAGATGGTCAGTCTCCCTGGTAATTTTAAATACAAATACAAAATTTGGTTTTTTAGCACACCTTACAAAAAGTTTAAATCAACATCTGGGAGTGCTGCCAATATGACCCAGTAATTACACAAACAAAGAGGTATCAGCGCACATCCATTTTCAAAAGCACAACATTTTTTACTGCTGCAAAAAATTGCCTGCATATACATCAAGAGACAACTATCTTTTTTTAAATAATATTGGGAACTTAGTCACACAATATGGCCATATTTTGCTTAGCCAGTCACCGCTTACAAGGTGCCCCAATTCGACTGGTCCTACTCTAAATCCTTTTGCCACAGAGGGCTGAAACATTCCTGCTTTTACTCTTCATAATAGAATGAGACTCCCTGGCTTTTTATTCACAACTCTTTAACACTGTAATGAGCACACCTGAACTTGGGTGGGGTGCTTAAACCAATGGGAGATGGTCAGTCTCCCTGGTAATTTTAAATACAAATACAAAATTTGGTTTTTTAGCACACCTTACAAAAAGTTTAAATCAACATCTGGGAGTGCTGCCAATATGACCCAGTAATTACACAAACAAAGAGGTATCAGCGCACATCCATTTTCAAAAGCACAACATTTTTTACTGCTGCAAAAAATTGCCTGCATATACATCAAGAGACAACTATCTTTTTTTAAATAATATTGGGAACTTAGTCACACAATATGGCCATATTTTGCTTAGCCAGTCACCGCTTACAAGGTGCCCCAATTCGACTGGTCCTACTCTAAATCCTTTTGCCACAGAGGGCTGAAACATTCCTGCTTTTACTCTTCATAATAGAATGAGACTCCCTGGCTTTTTATTCACAACTCTTTAACACTGTAATGAGCACACCTGAACTTGGGTGGGGTGCTTAAACCAATGGGAGATGGTCAGTCTCCCTGGTAATTTTAAATACAAATACAAAATTTGGTTTTTTAGCACACCTTACAAAAAGTTTAAATCAACATCTGGGAGTGCTGCCAATATGACCCAGTAATTACACAAACAAAGAGGTATCAGCGCACATCCATTTTCAAAAGCACAACATTTTTTACTGCTGCAAAAAATTGCCTGCATATACATCAAGAGACAACTATCTTTTTTTAAATAATATTGGGAACTTAGTCACACAATATGGCCATATTTTGCTTAGCCAGTCACCGCTTACAAGGTGCCCCAATTCGACTGGTCCTACTCTAAATCCTTTTGCCACAGAGGGCTGAAACATTCCTGCTTTTACTCTTCATAATAGAATGAGACTCCCTGGCTTTTTATTCACAACTCTTTAACACTGTAATGAGCACACCTGAACTTGGGTGGGGTGCTTAAACCAATGGGAGATGGTCAGTCTCCCTGGTAATTTTAAATACAAATACAAAATTTGGTTTTTTAGCACACCTTACAAAAAGTTTAAATCAACATCTGGGAGTGCTGCCAATATGACCCAGTAATTACACAAACAAAGAGGTATCAGCGCACATCCATTTTCAAAAGCACAACATTTTTTACTGCTGCAAAAAATTGCCTGCATATACATCAAGAGACAACTATCTTTTTTTAAATAATATTGGGAACTTAGTCACACAATATGGCCATATTTTGCTTAGCCAGTCACCGCTTACAAGGTGCCCCAATTCGACTGGTCCTACTCTAAATCCTTTTGCCACAGAGGGCTGAAACATTCCTGCTTTTACTCTTCATAATAGAATGAGACTCCCTGGCTTTTTATTCACAACTCTTTAACACTGTAATGAGCACACCTGAACTTGGGTGGGGTGCTTAAACCAATGGGAGATGGTCAGTCTCCCTGGTAATTTTAAATACAAATACAAAATTTGGTTTTTTAGCACACCTTACAAAAAGTTTAAATCAACATCTGGGAGTGCTGCCAATATGACCCAGTAATTACACAAACAAAGAGGTATCAGCGCACATCCATTTTCAAAAGCACAACATTTTTTACTGCTGCAAAAAATTGCCTGCATATACATCAAGAGACAACTATCTTTTTTTAAATAATATTGGGAACTTAGTCACACAATATGGCCATATTTTGCTTAGCCAGTCACCGCTTACAAGGTGCCCCAATTCGACTGGTCCTACTCTAAATCCTTTTGCCACAGAGGGCTGAAACATTCCTGCTTTTACTCTTCATAATAGAATGAGACTCCCTGGCTTTTTATTCACAACTCTTTAACACTGTAATGAGCACACCTGAACTTGGGTGGGGTGCTTAAACCAATGGGAGATGGTCAGTCTCCCTGGTAATTTTAAATACAAATACAAAATTTGGTTTTTTAGCACACCTTACAAAAAGTTTAAATCAACATCTGGGAGTGCTGCCAATATGACCCAGTAATTACACAAACAAAGAGGTATCAGCGCACATCCATTTTCAAAAGCACAACATTTTTTACTGCTGCAAAAAATTGCCTGCATATACATCAAGAGACAACTATCTTTTTTTAAATAATATTGGGAACTTAGTCACACAATATGGCCATATTTTGCTTAGCCAGTCACCGCTTACAAGGTGCCCCAATTCGACTGGTCCTACTCTAAATCCTTTTGCCACAGAGGGCTGAAACATTCCTGCTTTTACTCTTCATAATAGAATGAGACTCCCTGGCTTTTTATTCACAACTCTTTAACACTGTAATGAGCACACCTGAACTTGGGTGGGGTGCTTAAACCAATGGGAGATGGTCAGTCTCCCTGGTAATTTTAAATACAAATACAAAATTTGGTTTTTTAGCACACCTTACAAAAAGTTTAAATCAACATCTGGGAGTGCTGCCAATATGACCCAGTAATTACACAAACAAAGAGGTATCAGCGCACATCCATTTTCAAAAGCACAACATTTTTTACTGCTGCAAAAAATTGCCTGCATATACATCAAGAGACAACTATCTTTTTTTAAATAATATTGGGAACTTAGTCACACAATATGGCCATATTTTGCTTAGCCAGTCACCGCTTACAAGGTGCCCCAATTCGACTGGTCCTACTCTAAATCCTTTTGCCACAGAGGGCTGAAACATTCCTGCTTTTACTCTTCATAATAGAATGAGACTCCCTGGCTTTTTATTCACAACTCTTTAACACTGTAATGAGCACACCTGAACTTGGGTGGGGTGCTTAAACCAATGGGAGATGGTCAGTCTCCCTGGTAATTTTAAATACAAATACAAAATTTGGTTTTTTAGCACACCTTACAAAAAGTTTAAATCAACATCTGGGAGTGCTGCCAATATGACCCAGTAATTACACAAACAAAGAGGTATCAGCGCACATCCATTTTCAAAAGCACAACATTTTTTACTGCTGCAAAAAATTGCCTGCATATACATCAAGAGACAACTATCTTTTTTTAAATAATATTGGGAACTTAGTCACACAATATGGCCATATTTTGCTTAGCCAGTCACCGCTTACAAGGTGCCCCAATTCGACTGGTCCTACTCTAAATCCTTTTGCCACAGAGGGCTGAAACATTCCTGCTTTTACTCTTCATAATAGAATGAGACTCCCTGGCTTTTTATTCACAATTCTTTAACACTGTAATGAGCACACCTGAACTTGGGTGGGGTGCTTAAACCAATGGGAGATGGTCAGTCTCCCTGGTAATTTTAAATACAAATACAAAATTTGGTTTTTTAGCACACCTTACAAAAAGTTTAAATCAACATCTGGGAGTGCTGCCAATATGACCCAGTAATTACACAAACAAAGAGGTATCAGCGCACATCCATTTTCAAAAGCACAACATTTTTTACTGCTGCAAAAAATTGCCTGCATATACATCAAGAGACAACTATCTTTTTTTAAATAATATTGGGAACTTAGTCACACAATATGGCCATATTTTGCTTAGCCAGTCACCGCTTACAAGGTGCCCCAATTCGACTGGTCCTACTCTAAATCCTTTTGCCACAGAGGGCTGAAACATTCCTGCTTTTACTCTTCATAATAGAATGAGACTCCCTGGCTTTTTATTCACAACTCTTTAACACTGTAATGAGCACACCTGAACTTGGGTGGGGTGCTTAAACCAATGGGAGATGGTCAGTCTCCCTGGTAATTTTAAATACAAATACAAAATTTGGTTTTTTAGCACACCTTACAAAAAGTTTAAATCAACATCTGGGAGTGCTGCCAATATGACCCAGTAATTACACAAACAAAGAGGTATCAGCGCACATCCATTTTCAAAAGCACAACATTTTTTACTGCTGCAAAAAATTGCCTGCATATACATCAAGAGACAACTATCTTTTTTTAAATAATATTGGGAACTTAGTCACACAATATGGCCATATTTTGCTTAGCCAGTCACCGCTTACAAGGTGCCCCAATTCGACTGGTCCTACTCTAAATCCTTTTGCCACAGAGGGCTGAAACATTCCTGCTTTTACTCTTCATAATAGAATGAGACTCCCTGGCTTTTTATTCACAACTCTTTAACACTGTAATGAGCACACCTGAACTTGGGTGGGGTGCTTAAACCAATGGGAGATGGTCAGTCTCCCTGGTAATTTTAAATACAAATACAAAATTTGGTTTTTTAGCACACCTTACAAAAAGTTTAAATCAACATCTGGGAGTGCTGCCAATATGACCCAGTAATTACACAAACAAAGAGGTATCAGCGCACATCCATTTTCAAAAGCACAACATTTTTTACTGCTGCAAAAAATTGCCTGCATATACATCAAGAGACAACTATCTTTTTTTAAATAATATTGGGAACTTAGTCACACAATATGGCCATATTTTGCTTAGCCAGTCACCGCTTACAAGGTGCCCCAATTCGACTGGTCCTACTCTAAATCCTTTTGCCACAGAGGGCTGAAACATTCCTGCTTTTACTCTTCATAATAGAATGAGACTCCCTGGCTTTTTATTCACAACTCTTTAACACTGTAATGAGCACACCTGAACTTGGGTGGGGTGCTTAAACCAATGGGAGATGGTCAGTCTCCCTGGTAATTTTAAATACAAATACAAAATTTGGTTTTTTAGCACACCTTACAAAAAGTTTAAATCAACATCTGGGAGTGCTGCCAATATGACCCAGTAATTACACAAACAAAGAGGTATCAGCGCACATCCATTTTCAAAAGCACAACATTTTTTACTGCTGCAAAAAATTGCCTGCATATACATCAAGAGACAACTATCTTTTTTTAAATAATATTGGGAACTTAGTCACACAATATGGCCATATTTTGCTTAGCCAGTCACCGCTTACAAGGTGCCCCAATTCGACTGGTCCTACTCTAAATCCTTTTGCCACAGAGGGCTGAAACATTCCTGCTTTTACTCTTCATAATAGAATGAGACTCCCTGGCTTTTTATTCACAACTCTTTAACACTGTAATGAGCACACCTGAACTTGGGTGGGGTGCTTAAACCAATGGGAGATGGTCAGTCTCCCTGGTAATTTTAAATACAAATACAAAATTTGGTTTTTTAGCACACCTTACAAAAAGTTTAAATCAACATCTGGGAGTGCTGCCAATATGACCCAGTAATTACACAAACAAAGAGGTATCAGCGCACATCCATTTTCAAAAGCACAACATTTTTTACTGCTGCAAAAAATTGCCTGCATATACATCAAGAGACAACTATCTTTTTTTAAATAATATTGGGAACTTAGTCACACAATATGGCCATATTTTGCTTAGCCAGTCACCGCTTACAAGGTGCCCCAATTCGACTGGTCCTACTCTAAATCCTTTTGCCACAGAGGGCTGAAACATTCCTGCTTTTACTCTTCATAATAGAATGAGACTCCCTGGCTTTTTATTCACAACTCTTTAACACTGTAATGAGCACACCTGAACTTGGGTGGGGTGCTTAAACCAATGGGAGATGGTCAGTCTCCCTGGTAATTTTAAATACAAATACAAAATTTGGTTTTTTAGCACACCTTACAAAAAGTTTAAATCAACATCTGGGAGTGCTGCCAATATGACCCAGTAATTACACAAACAAAGAGGTATCAGCGCACATCCATTTTCAAAAGCACAACATTTTTTACTGCTGCAAAAAATTGCCTGCATATACATCAAGAGACAACTATCTTTTTTTAAATAATATTGGGAACTTAGTCACACAATATGGCCATATTTTGCTTAGCCAGTCACCGCTTACAAGGTGCCCCAATTCGACTGGTCCTACTCTAAATCCTTTTGCCACAGAGGGCTGAAACATTCCTGCTTTTACTCTTCATAATAGAATGAGACTCCCTGGCTTTTTATTCACAACTCTTTAACACTGTAATGAGCACACCTGAACTTGGGTGGGGTGCTTAAACCAATGGGAGATGGTCCCATTGTTTCAGCCCTCTGTGGCAAAAGGATTTAGAGTAGGACCAGTCGAATTGGGGCACCTTGTAAGCGGTGACTGGCTAAGCAAAATATGGCCATATTGTGTGACTAAGTTCCCAATATTATTTAAAAAAAGATAGTTGTCTCTTGATGTATATGCAGGCAATTTTTTGCAGCAGTAAAAAATGTTGTGCTTTTGAAAATGGATGTGCGCTGATACCTCTTTGTTTGTGTAATTACTGGGTCATATTGGCAGCACTCCCAGATGTTGATTTAAACTTTTTGTAAGGTGTGCTAAAAAACCAAATTTTGTATTTGTATTTAAAATTACCAGGGAGACTGACCATCTCCCATTGGTTTAAGCACCCCACCCAAGTTCAGGTGTGCTCATTACAGTGTTAAAGAGTTGTGAATAAAAAGCCAGGGAGTCTCATTCTATTATGAAGAGTAAAAGCAGGAATGTTTCAGCCCTCTGTGGCAAAAGGATTTAGAGTAGGACCAGTCGAATTGGGGCACCTTGTAAGCGGTGACTGGCTAAGCAAAATATGGCCATATTGTGTGACTAAGTTCCCAATATTATTTAAAAAAAGATAGTTGTCTCTTGATGTATATGCAGGCAATTTTTTGCAGCAGTAAAAAATGTTGTGCTTTTGAAAATGGATGTGCGCTGATACCTCTTTGTTTGTGTAATTACTGGGTCATATTGGCAGCACTCCCAGATGTTGATTTAAACTTTTTGTAAGGTGTGCTAAAAAACCAAATTTTGTATTTGTATTTAAAATTACCAGGGAGACTGACCATCTCCCATTGGTTTAAGCACCCCACCCAAGTTCAGGTGTGCTCATTACAGTGTTAAAGAGTTGTGAATAAAAAGCCAGGGAGTCTCATTCTATTATGAAGAGTAAAAGCAGGAATGTTTCAGCCCTCTGTGGCAAAAGGATTTAGAGTAGGACCAGTCGAATTGGGGCACCTTGTAAGCGGTGACTGGCTAAGCAAAATATGGCCATATTGTGTGACTAAGTTCCCAATATTATTTAAAAAAAAGATAGTTGTCTCTTGATGTATATGCAGGCAATTTTTTGCAGCAGTAAAAAATGTTGTGCTTTTGAAAATGGATGTGCGCTGATACCTCTTTGTTTGTGTAATTACTGGGTCATATTGGCAGCACTCCCAGATGTTGATTTAAACTTTTTGTAAGGTGTGCTAAAAAACCAAAAAACCAAATTTTGTATTTATATATATATATATATATATATATATAAAAATATATATGTGTGTATGTGTGTGTATACATATAAATATATACTGTACCACAATACCATCAGATATATGTAGGAATATGATTTTTCTACTTTTTTTCTCCATTGACTTCCATGGGGGAATAGGTTGGGTATCGTGTGCACAATAATTTTTTGCGTGCGTCGGGATAGCGCAAGAGTGATAACATTTCAATTTCAACTCATAATATGAGCTCGACCAAAAGCGCACAAATTTAACTTCTGGCACAATTAATGCTCGAGAGGGAGCGTTAATAAGCGCTCCACTTGTAATCTGGCCCTTTAGTGGGTCCATGACTAGCCCTTAGTATTTTGTACCCCTAATTACCTCCTCTACTTCTATGATTCTAGATTTATGATCCAAGAGAGGTCAATATTTATCCTCTAGAGTCTAGAGGGTTCCTGTTTTTATTTTCATCATTGTTATTTATTTATTTTTCCTCAGGGGTCAAGTATGCTATTAGTTTTGCTAAATATTTATCTTCATTACTCATAGGTTTCAGAACTATTTACAATATCAGAGCTTACTATAGCTCTCTATACTTCTCCCTAACAAGAAACCTTAGGCTAGATTACGAGTGGCACACTATCATTTGCACGCAAGCGATATCTGTTTTTGTGGCCGTTTATGCGCAAGTTAAATTCCGCCCGTATTACAACTTGAAAGTAAATGATTTACACTAGAATGATTACCACAACTTCAGACCTCTGGTCAACTGATGCCGGTGTTAAAAAAAAAAAATGTCACAAAATGCATCAAAAATATATTTCAAAGTACAGTTACACACATAAAAAATAAAGAATAAAAAAAAATTGCAATAAAGGGCTCCAAATTATTATATGTCAGGTGTTAGAAAAAAAAACGGGCCAAAAGTGCTTTTACATATGAATCCATAGGACCACGTGTATAAAAAATATATGTATGTATATAAATATATATATGCATGCATTTCTATACATATGTATATATGAACAAAAAGGATATATATATATATATATATCAAAGCAGTATAGTGTATGCACTCCCACCATCAAGCGATAACTGCCAAGGTGCTATAAATATAATGGATATTGGTTGTAGAAAAAAAAGCACTCGCTGGTCTTCAGACATCAGTGACAACTCTCATTTATATAGTAATTTAGGACTAAAAAAATTAGAGTTGTCACTGAAGTCTGAAGACCAGCGAGTGCTTTTTCTACAACATATATATATATATATATATATATATATATATATATATATATATATATATATATATATATATAAATGGTACATAAAAAAAGAGTATAAAAAGAGTGAAAAAATAAGTCAAATAGATAAATAAAAAAAATCCTTATCTGTTTATGGAGGTCCAGGAAACACCAGGATAGCGTCCTAATCCTGGGGAGCTCGATTGTGAAATCGAAAGTAGAAAGTCAGACATATACACACATATAAATACAGATATATATATGCATATAAATACATACATATATCTCATTGCAATCCTGTGCTCGTGTTTGCGCAAGCTAATGGCTGTTTTTTTTTTTGTTAAAAATGAGGCTCTATTAAAGTCTATAAGGGAATACGACTCTGCATTTGCAACTTTGCTAAATCTTTGTTATGCATGAGGATGCGAGAGCACAAAAGTTTTACTTGCAACCTGTAATATGTGCACAACTGGGCAAGCAATGGTAAAAAAAAAATGTGAACGCAGATAAAGCACTCATGGGAGTGTAAATTTGCATTCCACACCTAAACAAGCCCTTAGTGTTTTATTTACTTAAAGCTTGTATACTCTCAATGCTGTTTCATTCTTTACATCATAGAGGCTTCCTCTATGATTGGGAACTTTTTATGTTTTTATTATAAACCAAATATTAAAAGAGGTAATTTTTGTATTGCACAGGCATGACAAACCTATTATGACTTTTGTTAATGTTCTTCAATATTTAGTTAGACATATTTTACCTCCATGCTGTATTACTATATATATATATATATATATATATATATATATATATATATATATATACATATATTTTTTATATATATATATATATATATATATATATATATATATATATATATATATATATGATTAAGAAAAAATTGGAGAGCGCCACTGATACTACGTGAACACACTGAGCCCTATTTAAGAAAGGTCTTGTGGACCTGATCCGACAGTGCGGATCAGGTCCGCAAGACCTCACTGAATGCGGAGAGAAATACGCTCTCCGTATTCAGCATTGCACCAGCAGCTCACAAGGGCTGCTGGTGCAACGCCGCCCCCTGCAGACTCGCGGCCAATCAGGGAGTTGTCAATCAACCCGATCGTACTCGATCGGGTTGAATAGAGGCGATTCCTGTCCACCTCATCAGAGCAGGCAGACAGGGATATGGAGCAGGGGTCTTTAGATTAGCAGTACAAATACTTGAGAATGTGTTGCAAGTGAATTGTTCCCTAATACATCAATGCCTACTTGCCAATTTATGATGTATCAATACAGTACAAAGAACCTAGACATGATGTTATAATGTATCACAATAAAAACAAATATATGTCAATAAAAATGAGCAAATGTTAACAGCAAGTCACAACCTACTGGTCTGGCCAGACAACTCAAACAACTCACTTATAGTATATTGTTTGAGTTATTTGGCAGCATAATATGTCAATTGAACACAATCAGTCAAATTGCACAATACCTTGTAGCACTATACATAATATAATTACAACATTGGCCAGTAATTAGTAAACAAGCCGTATAGCTGGTACGCAATGCACCCCTCAAGAGCCGTGCTATCAGGATGTCTAATACTGTCCAGTCTGGAGGTGTGACCTTGTGAGCCAATCAAGGGTCTAGACTATGTGGTAGAGCCCCTTGGGCATGTTAAATGCAAACGGCAGGGCAGAAAGTATGCATAAGGCATTAAAGTCAAGATACCAATAAACATAAACAACGTCAACAGGCTGCTACTCCACACGCAACCCCACATCTAATGTACAAAACATATATCAGCATGCTCAGCGCAACCAGGCAATGCCCGGTATAGAGGCTTGACATAGATAGCCAATCAAGGGGCGTGGTGCACCCTCAGGATAAATAGTATTCAAACAGGGGTAAAATATACGTTAGCAATAAAACCCTAGACTAGATGATACTGGCATACTGGGAAAACATGTGCAAAATGAAAAACTATCACCTAGATTATGAGTTTTGTGTTAACAGGGGTGCGGTACTAACGAGCAGTTTATGCTCACCACTCACTTACAGACAGCACTGGTATTACGGGTTTTTAGAAACCCGGCGTTAACCGCAAAAAAGTGAGCGAAGAGCAAAATTTTGCTCCACATCTTACCTCAATACCAGCGCTGATTACGTTAGCGGTGAGCTGCTAAAACGTGCTCGTGCACGATTTCCCCATAGGAATCAATGGATGAAAGCTGGCTGAATAAAAACCTAACACCTGCAAAAAAGCAGCGTTTAGCTTCTAACGCAGCCCCATTGATTCCTATGGGGAAATAAAAGTTATGTCTACACCTAACACCCTAACATGAACCTCGAGTCTAAACACCCCTAATCTTACACTTTTTAACCCCTAATCTGCTGCCCCCGACATCGCCGCCACCTACATTATATTATTAACCCCTAATCTGCCGTTCCGGACACTGCCGCCACCTACTTTATAGTTCTGAATCCCTAATCTACTGCCCCCAACATCGCTGAACCCTACATTATATTTATTAACCTCTAATCTGCCGCACCCAATGTTGCTGCAACCTAACTACATTTATTAACCCCTAATCTGCCGCCCACAACGTCGCCACCACTATAATAAAGTTATTAACCCCTAAACCTAAGTCTAACCCTAACCCCCCCTAACTTAAATGTAATTTAAATAAATTTAAATAAAATTACTACAATTAACTATCGCCTAGATTACGAATCTTGCGTTAGGGTTAAAAAGCAGCATTGAGAGGTCCCAACGCTGCTTTTTAATGCCCGCTGGTATTACGAGTCCTGCAGGTACAGGTGTACCGCTCACTTTTTTTTCACGCCTCGAAAATACCGCAAATCCAGTTACGTCTAATTGCGTATCCTATATTTTCAATGGGATTTTCCTAACGCCGTTATTACAAGTCTTCCTAACAGTGAGCGGTACACCCTTTCCTGTCAAGCCTGGTACTGCATTTAAAAGTCAGTAGTTAAGAGTTTTATGGGCTAACGCCGTAGCATAATACTCTTAACTAAAGTGCTAAAAAGTACACTAACACCCATAAACTACCTATTAACCCCTAACCCAAGGCCACCCCCATAGCGCAAACACTCTAATAAAATTTTTAACCCCTAATCTGCCGAACCGGACATCGCCGCAACTTAAATATATTAACCCCTAAACCGCCACACTCCCGCCTCACAAACACTAGTTAAATATTATTAACCCCCTAATCTGCCGGCCCTAACATCGCCGCCACCTACCTACATTTATTAACCCCTAATCTGCAGCCCCCAACGTCGCCGCCACTATATTAAACCTAAGTCTAACCCTAACCCTCAGATAGAACAGCTCAAGAGTAAACTTTATAGTCAATGACTATATAAAATCAATTTATTAAAAATCAGACAAACCAACCAGTTAAGGTTGTTACAAAGTACTAGATAAAATCACAGAGCTCAATATAATGACAATGCAATATAAAACCTATACACTTAATTCTCTTCTATACACTGGGTTAGGTGGGTGGTACGTTCTTTCTCATCGATACACGATTTGTGAGGCTTGTCATATTTCCAGGATATTTCCTATTGGGGTAAGTTTATTTACCAATATTCTATACCCCATAGGCCGTATGTTTAGTGCACTTTTCTCCTTTTTTCCCCAGGTCTTGTTTCTTAACGGATTTGGACATTGGAGCATAACCACCCCCAGGATTATCAGCTACTTTGCACCTCATTAAGGGACAATTATAATTGGAACTATCATTGACTTTGATTTGAAAATATTATCTTGTTTTTAGGCTATATTGTTTTTTTCTGTTATTGTTTTTTATTGCTTTTTTCTGTTATTGTTTATAATTATGTATATCACTGTTTATTGATTGATAATTCCAATGAATAACCTCTAAGCTAGCGGAAGAGGGAATTATCCACCTTGTTGATTTAGGAACCATCCATATTTTGTTTAGAAAGTGAATAGATCAAAATGTCATTTCATAGTTAGTATTGCTGTTCACACACAAAACCCACGCTGTCCATTGGCAGCCACCTTACTATGACACTTTTTTTGACACTTTTTGACACATTATTTGATACACAATTTTTGGGAATTTTTATTAGAACATACCGGTATTGTTCAATTAGGATAGGATTGGGCAATGCCCTGTTTTCACGAGTTTTGATCACACTACTTTTGATTAGTTTTGCTTTGTTAAACCCACCTTTTTTGCACTTATGAATTTGACCAGCGTAGTCGATTAGATTTATCGGTAGTAGATTAAGTTAATGGTTAGGAGACTGCTAATTTAGGCATTGTAAACCACCCATTAGGCCAAAGTGGTCTTCTTCTTGGATCCTGTGGCAAAGTTTGAGAAAGAACGTACCACCCACCTAACCCAGTGTATAGAAGAGAATTAAGTGTATAGGTTTTATATTGCATTGTCATTATATTGAGCTCTGTGATTTTATCTAGTACTTTGTAACAACCTTAACTGGTTGGTTTGTCTGATTTTTAATAAATTGATTTTATATAGTCA
The DNA here is from genome assembly GCF_027579735.1 of Bombina bombina. Lineage (NCBI taxonomy): Eukaryota > Metazoa > Chordata > Amphibia > Anura > Bombinatoridae > Bombina > Bombina bombina. Next base: position 899,067,883 of record NC_069502.1, on the reverse strand, counting down.
TTGACTATAAAGTTTACTCTTGAGCTGTTCTATCTGATATTAGACCTGTGATATACCTTAGCCTCTCTCTGGCGCTCCTATATATTTCAAACTGTATCTTTTCAATAGATCTATTAGGGGATCTTCTTTATAGTGCAGCAGGTATATTCTTTATCCCAGGCGCTGGAAACTTTATTTTCGTTGTAAATAATCTAACCCTAACCCTAACACCCCCCTAACTTAAATATAATTTAAATAAATCGAATAAAAATAACTACAATTAACTAAATTATTCCTATTTAAAAATAAATACTTACCTATAAAATAAACCCTAAGCTAGCTACAATATAACTAATAGTTATTAACTATTTACTAACTACCTAGTTAAAATAAAGACAAATTTACCTGTAAAATAAAACCTAACCTAAGTTACAATTACACCTAACACTACACTATAATTAAATTAATTCCCTAAATTAACTACAATTAATTAAAATGAAATAAAATGATAAAAATAATAAAATAATTACAAGTTTTTTTAAACTAATTACACCTAATCTAATCCCCCTAATAAAATAAAAAAGCCCCCCAAAATAATAAAAAGCTCTACCCTATACTAAATTACAAATAGCCCTTAAAAGGCCTTTTTGCGGGGCATTGCCCCAAAGTAATCAGCTCTTTTACCTGTAAAAAAAATACAATAACCCCCAACATTAAAACCCACCACCCACACACCAAACCCTACTCTAAAACCCACCCAATCCCCCCTTAATAAAACCTAACACTAACCCCTTGAAGATCACCCTACCTTGAAAAGTCTTCACCCAACCGGGCCGAAGTCCTCAACGAAGCTGGGCGAAGTGGTCCTCCAGACGGGCAGAAGTCTTCATCCAAGCCGGGAAGAAGAGGTCCTCCAGACGGGCAGAAGTCTTCATCCAGACGGCATCTTCTATCTTCATCCATCCGGAGCGGAGCGGGTCCATCTTCAAGCCATCCGACGCGGAGTATCCTCTTATCCGGAGTCTTCTTACTAAATGACGGTACCTTTAAGTGAAGTCATCCAAGATGGCATCCCTTCAATTCCGATTGGCTTGAAAAAGATATTACATTTTGAAACTAGTTGCTCTATTTGCTCTATTTTAAACTAACTCCTACACCTTTGGAGTATTTTATTTGTGCAGATATCTTGTGGCTGAATAACCCTCTGCTAGGTGTTTATTGTGCAGTATTGGCCATTATAAACAGGCCTTGGGAGCGAGAATGCATATCCTGTAAAAGAAAGCTGCAAAAAATTCACTGGGTTTCTAGCCTAGTATATCTAATTGCTTTTCCCTGTTAAAGCTTTTCTGTTTCCAGTGGCCATTGGTTACTATTGGAAGGAGTGTCCACAGATCGTTGGTTCAAGTTTGGAGGCCGGTTGCTGCTTATTATTATGTAAGTACGGATGTAACTTCCCCTGCTATTTGCTGTGTGACATTTACTAAGAGGATTCCTCGTCCGTAGGGGAAATACCATCATTGGCTGTGACTGCCTCTTTTGTCCTGGGAACGCTCCTCTTACAACTATACACAGAACAGCATCCTTGTATGAGCGTGGGTCCACATAGTAACAAGCCGAAAAATCGTCCACTCCTGGGAACTGTTTCTTATGCATGAACTTTTGGTTTAAGGAGTATTTTATACTAATTTTCTTTTTTTCTTAATTTTGTGATTTATTATTGTATGTCTTGAATAGGTCGACCTATATATATTGTAATAAAGTTTTTTATATATAGATATGCAATTCTAGTATTTGTTGCTGGCATCTTCTATAGAATTGAATTTTTTCACATAGAATGTTTTTCATATATAATTTTTTCCAATTTTGAAAAGATTTTTTTCACACATAATTCATAATTCACAATTTATATTTACATGTATTATACATATTGCCTATTATAGTAGTATCATATTAGTATCAGGCTAGGTGTTTTATTATTATATATATTCTATAATCCTTACTCTTAAGCTGGTTTCAGCGCTCCCTAGTGCTTTGTATTTTGTATTGATTAGTCCTGTAGGTCTTTGAGGGTAACCTATTTTTTCTAGTTGGAGTTTGTAGTAATTTATATTTTTTGGCGCAGGTCACTTAAGTCTATTTTAACAGCCAATAGAATGCCAGCTCAATCCTATTGGTTTATTGGATCAGTCAATAGGTTTGAACTTCAATCCTATTGGCTGATTGCATCAGCCAATAGGATATTTTCTACCTTAATTCCGATTGGCTGATAGAATTCTATGATGTCATTTAAAGGAACCTTCATTCAGTCGTCGGCTGAAGAAAGAAGAGGATGCTCCGCGTCGGATGTCTTGAAGATCGACCCGCTCCGTGCCGGATGGATGAAGATAGAAGACGCCGTCTGGATGAAGACTTCTGCCTGTCTGGAGGACCACTTCTGCTCGGTTGGATGAAGACTTCTGCCCATCTGGAGGACCACTTCTGCCCGGTTGGGTGAAGACATCTCCCGGTAAGGTGATCTTCAAGGGGTTAGTTTTAGTTTTTTTTTAAGGGGGAATTGGGTAGGTTTTAGAGTAGGATTGGTTGTGTGGGTGGTGGGTTTTAATGTTGGGGGGTATTTGTACTTTTTTTCAGGTAAAAGAGCTGATTACTTTGGGCCAATGCCCCGCAAAAGGCCCTTTTAAAGGGCTATTTGTAAATTAGTGTACAGTAGGGCTTTTTTTTATTTTGGGGCGCTTTTTCATTTTGTTAGGGGGATTAGAGTAGGTGTAATTAGTTTAAAAATCTTGTAATTTCTTTATTATTTTCTGTAATTTAGTGGGGGGTTTTCATACTTTAGATAATTTTATGTAATTGTAATTAATTGTATTTAATTTAGGTAATTAATTTAATTATAGTGTAGTGTTAGGTGTAATTGTAACTTAGGTTAGGTTTTATTTTACGGGTAAATTTGTCTTTATTTTAACTAGGTAGTTATTAAATTATTATTTATTTAGTATTATTATTAGTTAAAATAAATACAAAGTTGCCTTTAAAATAAAAATAAACCCTAAGCTAGATAAAATTTAACTATTAGTTATATTGTAGCTAGTTTAGGGTTTATTTTATAGGTAAGTATTTAGTTTTAAATAGGAATTATTTAGTTAATTGTAATAATTTTATTTAGATTTATTGTAATTATATTTAAGTTAGGGGTGGTTAGCGTTAGGGTTAGACTTAGGTTTAAGGGTTAATACATTGAATATAGTGGCTTTGTCAGGGTGCCAGGAATCAGACTGAGACGAGAAGTGCAAAAATAATCACACCTTTATTAATAGCAAAAAAATATAAAATGTCCACAAGTCAAATAACAAGCCAGGAGTCAAAACCAGAGCTGGTACTCAGACGAGCCGAGTCAGGAGCCAAAGCGAATAGTCAGATGAGCCGGAATCAGGAACAAGGAGAACAGCAGAGTCAGGAACAAGCCAGGGATCAGGAACCAGGAAGGACGTCAGGCAACCAGGTAATAAACAGGAACTCTCACAAACAGGTCTCAGACAACTCAAAGGCAAAGCATACTGAACAGAGGCCCTTTAAATAATAAATGATGACATCACAATTCTGAGACTGCATCCTGTCTCACATGGATTATGCACAACAGTCTGGCCATAAAAGGAAGTGCAGGAAGTGAGCAGCATCCCCCACAATGCACCAAGTCAGGAAGAGAGGTGAGTAAAATGGCTGCCAGCAGCACATGGCAAACACAACAGGGAAAAACCCTGACAGTACCCTCCCCTCAACGACCCCTCCCCTGCGGGAGGACAAAAGGCTTATTGGGAAAACGGGCATGGAAGGCACGGAGGAGGGCGGGAGCATGAACATCAGAGGAGGGAACCCAAGAATGCTCCTCCGGACCGTAGCCCCTCCAGTGAACCAAATACTGTACACGGCCCCTGGACATACGAGAGTCAATAATGCTGCTGACCTTATACTCATCATGGTTGTCAACAAAGATAGGATGGGGACGAGTCAACACAGTGGTAAACCGATTACAAACCAATGGTTTCAAGAGGGAGACATGAAAAACATTGGAGATGCGCATAGCAGGAGGAAGGTCAAGAGCGTAGGCCACAAGATTAACCCGTCGGAGTATTCGAAAAGGACCAACATAACAGGGAGCCAATTTATTGGAAGGCACACAAAGGTTCAAGTTGCGGGAGGACAGCCAAACTCTCTCACCAACCTGGTAGGAAGGTGCGGGCAGACGCCTACGATCAGCCTGGAACTTTTGGCGCTGCATAGAATGATGAAGGCAATCCTGAATCTGCACCCACGTGGAACGGAGTTGCCGGAGATGCTCCTCCAAAGCCGGAATACCCTGAGACATGAATGAATCGGGCAACAAGGATGGTTGAAACCCATAATTCGCCATGAACGGGGATAAGTTGGAGGAAGCATTAATAGCATTATTACGAACAAACTCTGCCCAAGGTAACAGTTCAGACCAATTATTGTGGTGATCTGAGACATAGCAACGGAGGAACTGTTCCAGAGCTTGATTAGACCGTTCCGCAGCCCCAATGGATTGAGGGTGATATGCTGAGGAGAAGGAAAGCTGGATCCCCATTTGAGCACAAAAGGAACTCCAAAATCTGGAGACAAACTGGCTAACCCGGTCCGACACTATCTCCTTGGGTAACCCATGTAAACGGAAGACCTCCCGGGCAAAAATTGAAGCAAGCTCCTGAGCGGTAGGCAGCTTCATCAAGGGAATGCAATGTGACATTTTAGAAAAATGGTCAACTACCATAAGGATAACAGTATTGCCATTAGAAACAGGGAGCTCAACAATGAAGTCCATGGAAAGATGTGTCCAAGGATGCTCACCATTAGCAATAGGTTGAAGAAGACCCACAGGAAGACGTCGAGGAGTCTTATTCTGTGCACAAGCTGAGCAGGAGGCAACATACGCAGCAACATCAGAACGAAGACCTGGCCACCAGAATTGTCGAGTGACAGACCAAATCATTTGGTTCTTGCCTGGGTGACCTGTGGCTTTATGATAGTTGTAAGTGTGCAAAAGTTTAGTTTGAAGATTCTCAGGAACAAAACACTTACCACTAGGTTTCTCAGGCGGTGCATTGGTTTGTGCAGCCAGGATCTCCTCCCCCAAGGGAGAAGTTAAATTAGTTTGTATGGTAGCCAAAATATGGTCAGGAGGTATAACAGGAGTAGGTACAGACTCCTCCTTGGACAGAGGAAAAAATTGTCGAGAGAGGGCATCAGCCCTAACATTCTTACTACCGGGCAGGTAGGAGACCACATAATTAAATTGAGACAAAAATAGCGCCCATCTGGCCTGTTGGGACGACAAACATTTTGCTTCAGATAGATAAGTTAAATTCTTGTGGTCAGTAAGAATGAGCACTGGCACGCTAGTACCCTCGAGAAGATGCCTCCATTCCTTGAGTACCAAAATTATGGCCAGTAATTCCCTTTCGCCAATTTCATAATTGCACTCCGCTGGAGACAATTTCTTAGAGAAGAAACCACACGGATGCAAGGAACCGTCAGGCGTAGGACGTTGAGACAAGAGGGCACCTACTCCAGTCTCAGATGCATCGACCTCAAGAGCGAAAGTCAGGACAGGGTTAGGATGAGCCAGAACTGGAGCGGCAGCAAAGGCAGTCTTAAGACTATCAAAGGCCTCAATCGCAGTAGGTGACCAATGGAGTGGATCATTCTCTTTACGGGTCATGTCTGTGATAGGTTTGACCAAGGAAGAAAAGTTTTTAATAAACTTTCTATAGTAATTGTCGAACCCCAAAAAAGGTTGAATAGACCGAAGACCAACTGGGCGAGGCCACTGCAGAACTGCAGATAACTTGTCAGGATCCATGGAGCAACAGAGATAACATAACCTAGGAAGGTTACTTGAGTCTGATGGAACTCACATTTCTCAAGTTTACAAAACAGGCCGTTCTCACGTAGTCTCTGAAGAACCCGTGTAACATCAGCCCGTGTAACGATGAGCCTCAAGTGTGGGTGAGTGTATGAGGATGTCGTCTAAGTACACCACAACACACTGTTGCAACATATCCTTTAGGACATCATTAATAAATTCCTGAAAAACAGCAGGAGCATTACATATGCCAAAGGGCATTACAAGATACTCATAATGCCCGCTCCTGGTGTTAAATGCTGTTTTCCATTCGTGACCCTCCTTAATCCTAACGAGATTGTACGCTCCTCTCAAATCAAGTTTAGTAAAGACCGTAGCTCCCTTGAGGCGGTCACAGAGTTCCGTAATGAGTGGAATAGGGTAAGCATTCTTAATGGTAAGACGATTAAGACCCCTATAATCGATACATGGTCTTAACTCGCCACCCTTTTTCTTCACAAAGAAGAAGCCAGCCCCTGCAGGAGAGAAGGATTTGCAGATGATCCCCCGCGACAGAGCATCAGGAACATACTCCTCCATAGCACAATTCTCTGCAACAGACAGAGGGTACACCAGGCCCCGAGGAGGAATGGCTCCGGGTTGCAGGTCTATGGCACAATCATAAGAACGGTGAGGAGGCAACGTACCGGCACACACCTTGTCAAACACATCTCGGAACTCTCAGTACTCCTCTGGCAATTGAGATACCGAAGAAGTGCACAAGACTTTAACTGGTTTCCGAAGACAAGTGGAAATACATTGCGGGGACCACAACAAAATTTCGGACCTGCGCCAGTCGAAACTGGGATTGTTCTTTTGGAGCCAGGGATAACCCAGAACAACTGGAAAATGCAGAGAGTTTATCACCTGGAACTGGAGGGTTTCAAAATGGAGAGCCCCAACAGCCATGGACAAAGGAGCAGTTTTGCGAGTAACGAGTGCGGGCTGAAGGGGCCTGCCATCAATGGCCTCAATAGCAAGCGGAATGGACCGAGGAAAAACAGGAATGGAGTGCTTTGATAGAAAAGCACTGTCAATGAAATAGCCAGCAGCCCCGGAGTCAACAAGAGCCTGAGTGACTATGGAGGAGTCCACCCAGGAAAGGACAACCATGACCAAAGGTTTCTCCTTAAGCGGTTCCTTAACAGGACCTTAGGTGTGAGTGTTTCCTGGCCGTGTAGGACAAGACTTCAAAAGGTGGCCCCTTAACCCACAATAGAGGCAGAGCCCCTCCCTCCTCCTAAAGGCCCTCTCCGCCGCGGAGAGACGCGTGAATCCCAACTGCATCGGCTCAGCAATACCTGGTGACTCTGGACCAGGAGGCATGGGAGGAGAGGGAGGCATGGGTGGGAATGAACACATAGGAGACAACGGAACAGGAGGCTTCCGCAAGCGCTCCTTGAAAGAGGGCCTCTCTCTGAAGCTGATGTCAATTAGTATCAAAAAAGACACCAATGCCTCGAGATCCTCTGGTAAATCTCTGGCAGCAACTTCGTCTTTAATCGCATCAGAGAGCCCATGAAAGAAGGCGGCAACTAGGGCTTCATTATTCCAACCTACCTCTGCGTCAAGCGTACGGAACTCAATAGCATACTGAGCAACAGATCTTGTACCTTGCTGAATGGACATGAGTCGTTTAGCAGCAGAGGAGGAGCGAGCTGGAACATCAAATACCCTTCAAAAGGAGGCCACAAATTAAGGGTAATTTGAAATCACAGGTTTATTAGTCTCCCACCAGGGATTAGCCCAGACAAGAGCTGTGTCAGAGAGTAACAAGATGAGAAATCCCACCTTAGCTCTGTCAGAGGGAAACGCCTGAGGTAACATCTCAAAGTAAATGCCCACCTGGTTCAAAAACCCTCTGCACTGAATAGGATCGCCTCCATATCGCTGAGGTAGATGTGCAGAACCGGACATGCTCCTGGTAGGCAAAGGTGCAGCAGCGGAAACAGGAGCAGCCATAACTTGAGGGACACTTTGGTCCAAATGTGCAGTGCGAGTCAGCAGGGTTTGCAGGGCTAGTGCAAATTGATCCAAGCGGTGATCCTGTACATCCATCCTGGAAATGATGGCAGGTAAAGGTGGATAATTAGCAGCATCAGGATTCATGGCCTTTGCGTAATGTCAGGGTGCCAGGAATCAGACTGAGATGAGAAGTGCAAAAATAATCAAACCTTTATTAATAGCAAAAAATAATAAAAAGTCCACAAGTCAAATAACAAGCCAGGAGTCAAAACCAGAGCTGGTAGTCAGACGAGCCGAGTCAGGAGCCAAAGCGAATAGTCAGACGAGCCGGAATCAGGAACAAGGAGAACTGCAGAGTCAGGAACAAGCCAGGGATCGGGGAACCAGGAAGGACGTCAGGCAGCCAGGTAATACACAGGAACTCTCACAAACAGGTCTCAGACAACGCAAAGGCAAAGCATACTGAACAGAGGCCCTTTAAAGGGACACTGAACCCAATTTTTTATTTTGTAATTCAGAAAGAGCATGACATTTTAAGCAACTTTGTAATTTACTATTATTATCATTTTTTCTTCATTCTCTTGCTATTATTATTTGAAAAAGAAGGCATCTAAGCTTTTTTTTGGTTTCAGTACTCTGGACAGCACTTTTTTTTTTTTTTAAATTATTTTTTTATTGAGGTATTGAGTTATAACAGCAAGATAAAGGATATGTCCAGTCTCAAATCATAGTTAACAGAAATGATTATACAATTCTTGTACAGGTAATAGACTTAAGCTAAGGCATTGAGGTATAAGCATTATAATTGTAATTGCTATGTTTAACCCACAGCGGTATTATATATAAATGAATAAAAACTTCCATAATACAAAGAAACAAATTCAACAAAGAGAGAATAGCTGCCGGAATAAATTATAATACTGTGTCTGTAGTTTTGATCCTGTAATGAATGATAGGAAGCGTTAACAACAAAATAGGCTAATGTATGCCGAAAATGGGTGCCTGGGACATATAATAAGGAAACCTCTTTTTTTTCCATAGTAATAATAAGAATGATCCCCAAATTGCAGTGTTTATCACAAAATAGAGTGTTTATTTAGAGCATCCTGGGGCAAAGTGGGGGTTAGAAATATGAGTTTGTTGGGGGGAGGGGAAGGCAGCGGACAAGAGCCGCTCAAAATGAGAATAAAGGGAGGGAGGGGAGGCGGGGCCAGTTAGAATGTCTATCCAACAGAACTCTTGGGTCTCTACACGTTATGGCTAATATATGGGTGGTATCAAGGAGAGGGAGTTATGTGTTCACATAGCTAATAATATATAGCCATTCTTGAGTGTAGAGGCAGTAGATAGGAGCTATTTCAAATGGGGTCCCAGATATCCAGGGCCAACAGTTTTAAGGAGAGAGATGAAGAATTATTATGAGTACACTCAGAATGGGCCCACATACTGCAGGTCTAAAAATGTGGTGTCAATAGCCCCTATGAACCAGCACAGGGAGAGCTGCTACTATATGGGAGAATAGCAGACACCCTTTATATTTATGTTATATCTAAAGACTGATGTACCCCACTCCTTTCACCATACATAGAATGCTACCTCGGCCGCCGGCAACAACAGATCTGGTGTGGGTTGTATAATTATTAGTAGTGGGCCTTCACGTGGGTTCTGTCACTCTTCACCCTAAATATTTATTATATGGAGGTACATAGAAATACAAGTGCATATAATTAGGCTCTTAGATCAAGTCTGTAATTACCATAACTCAAATAAGGATCTCCCAAGCTCAATATAAACGTGTGCATAGAGATTGATACAATGAGATTTATGAATAAGTGTCTGCATAATAAATAATGAGCTTAAATATACAAAAGTAAGGTATCTAAGTCAGTGGTGTTGACCTTTCAAAGAAAAAAAAAAAAAAAAAAAAGGAAAAAAGGAGAACTGTAGCTTTTGGGTATGTGCAAAAACCGCAACTACATTATGGTCACTCTGAAATTAGTATTATAGGGATGGGACATAAAAAACTTTAAAAAAAAATAGTAATGAGACATATCTAATTAACAGTATTGAGATCAGGAATAGTTAAAGATGGTCCATAATGAAAAATAAACAGTTAGGTTCCCTGCAATCATGGAGGTGTGCTTCCATAGGGATTATGTATTATGGATTGGGGTAAGAACTATCAATCAATCAGGATCTGTATGCCCTCTAAACAGTTAATATTAAGAATAGTGGAAGTATAGAGGCGCTCAGCACACATTCTATTGCCCAAAAGTAGTATTATGAAGAACAGCACTTATAGACTAATCTATTAAAAGGGATAATGAGACAGTTTGACCTAATAAGTGAGATTCTCAGTCTCAGATATACTAAACTTACTCTGGGGATCTTCCATAGGGCCTTATAGGGTGACAGAGGTCTATATATATAATTAAGTAAAGATGTAACCAGACTGATTAGAGAGCATAAATAGGATTGTATTTGTGGGAGTATATTAGCCCTATTGTAAACCTTGAAACACAAGCGCTTGGCCTGAAGGTGACCCCTACATATCTGAATCTATAGATTAAATGGCTATTCAGGGCCAATGATTAAAGCTAGCCTACTTTATACGCAATAAACATTAAATGTTTGTGATAGGTCTTCAGCAAGGCTATCTGAAATTATACTAAGATACCAAAGATGTAATAGTTGGATGGTATTCAGCAGCGGTCACATGCGTAAAGCAATCTAGTAGGTATAATATGCCGCAGGCTATTGTGACGCACATAATACCGTATGGTAAATATGTCTCTTAATGATCAACCGGCCCAAGTATACATGTTATGGACTTTTAAACATTTCTAAAAGAAATATATTAAACTATATGGTATCAAATGATATGCATGTAAACCAGGATGTATATATCTGCTAAGAGAGTTAAATGTTGTAACTCTAATAAGGTACTTACTATTTTCCAGAGCGTAAATATTAGGATGGTAGATATATAAATTACATGTAGCTTGGGGAAGTCATATGTTTAAAAACTATAGGAATAATATGCTGTGAGTATGGAGAGGCTGCCTTATAGGCTAGGGCGTTAATCATGTAGCATAATTATAGCCTAATTGTAATATAGCATACCATGTAAACAGTAATAAGGATCTCATATATCTGACATGCGGATGCAAATGGACAGCACTTTTTAATTGGTGGATGAATTTATCCACCAATCAGCAAGGACAACCCAGGTTGTTCACCAAAAATGGGCCAGCATCTAAACTAACATTCTTGCATTTCAAATAAAGATACCAAGAGAATGAAGAAAATTTGATAATAGGAGTAAATTAGAAAGTTGCTTAAAATTTCATGCTCAATCTGAATCACAAAATATTTTTTTTGGGTACAGTGTCCCTTTAAATAATAAATGATGACATCACAATTCTGAGACTGCATCCTGTCTCAAATGGATGATGCACAACAGTCCATAAAAGGAAGTGCAGGAAGTGAGCAGCATCCCCCACAATGCACCAAGTCAGGAAGAGAGGTGAGTAAAATGGCTTAATACATGTAGGTAATACATGTAGGTAGGGGTTAATACATGTAGGTAGGTGTCGATGATGTTAGGGATGGCAGATTAGGGGTTAATAATATTTAAATAGTGTTTGCGATGCGGGAGTGCAGTGGTTTAGGGGTTAATACATTTATTATAGTGGCGGCGATGTCCGGTTCGGCAGATTTTAGTGCTTGCGATGTGGGAGGGCCTCGGTTTAGGGGTTAATAGGTAGTTTATGGGTGTTAGTGTACTTTTTAGCACTTTAGTTAAGAGTTTTATGCTACGGCGTTGTAGTGTAAAACTCTTAACTACTGACTTTAAAATGCGGTACCAGTCTTGACAGGAGAGGGTCTACCGTTCACTTTTGGCCAGACTCGTAATACCGGCACTATGCAAGTCCCATTGAAAAAAGAGGATACGCAATTGACGTAAGTGGATTTGCGGTATTTCCAAGTCTGGCCAAAAAAGTGAGCTGTGAGTCTGTACCTTCAAGACTCGTAATACCAGCGGGCGTTAAAAAGCAGCGTTGGGACCAGCCAACGCTGCTTTTTAAGCCTAACGCAAGACTTGTAATCTAGCCATATGCAAGTTAAACCAGGGAGGGGGGAGAGAGAGAAGGGAAGGGGAAAAGGGGAAACGTACATAGTATCGTAAGGGAAACCCCATATATGGTAAAGCATTGCAAAATCTGCCAATACAGCCTATGTTGCCAAAGCAACTTAGTAATTAGAAATAACACGAGGACCAGGAGAAAAATAAATAAAAAGAAGGAAAAGTGAAAAAAAGAGTAAATAAAAAAGGATAAGCAGAGAACAAAGAAAAGTACAAATACAAAGTGTAAATACATGTATAAAGAGGGTCATATAACTAAAGAATAGATCTAAAACATGTACAAATCAATAAACGCATAGTTGCCATGTAACTTTACAGAAAACAATGCCAGCCTAGATGAACATTTAGGCCGTTCGGGGCCAGGGTGTCCAATCTGTGGGTCCACCTAGCTTCTCTGTGCAGAAGAAATTTCCCTCTGTCCCCACCTCTAGATAAATGTGGTACATGGTCAATGATAGTGTATTTTAAATCAATCACTGTATGTCCTTTTTGGACGAAGTGTCTTGCCACTGGTTGGTCCGATGTTCCCTTCAGAATAGCCATACATATAGATGATCTGTGGTTAGCCATTTGTGTCCTCAAAGTATCCATCGTTTTCCCAACGTTAAACAGGCCACAGGTACAGTGGAGTAGGTACACAATGTATGTGGTTGTGCACGTCAGGAGATATCTATGTTTGTACTTCAGGTCCTGTCTGTAAGGCACTCCAGGTCATGCAACCAAGACATCTGAAACAACCTGGTTTGTTTTCTCTAACCAGGACTTCTTCTGATAACAAGGACAGGGGTCCATCTTTACCAGCATGTCCCTTAGTGATGTGGCTCTTCGAAAGCCCATGCGTGGTGGTACCATATTTTTGAAAGGCAACACTGGATCACTCTTCACGATGTCCCAGTGTTTGTTGAAAGAATCTCTAAGGGATAATTTGTCCCTTGTGTACATTGTCACAAAAGTGAGTTGTTCCTGTAGTCCACGAGTTTTGGGGGTGTCCAACTCCATCAACTGCTGATCAAGGATCCTCGAGGAGTATCCTCTGTCCTGGAAACTTTTGTACATTTCTTCCATCTGCTGTTGGGCTCTCTCCTCATCCGAGTTGTTTCTTTGGACCCTTTTAAATTGGGACTTAGGCAGGGATCTCTTGAGCAATGGTGGGTGGCCACTGATAAATAAGAGCAGGGAGTTCCTATCTGTCTTCTTTCTATAGAGTGTACTTTTCAGAAGGCTTTCATCCTTATACAGCTGGAGGTCCAAAAAGTGAATCATTCTATCATCTGTCTCCATTTTGAACTTGAGCGCCGGGTTGGCATTATTCAGGTTCTGAAACCATATGTCCAATGTTGCTCGTTTGGCTCTCCATATCAACACCAAATCATCAATGTAACGTCTCTAGAATAGTATATGTGCATCTTTGAATAATTCTGTGTTGTTGGTTTCAAATTCTGCCATATACAAGTTGGCATAAGATAAAATCACATTGGACCACATTGCTGTCCCCATTCTCTGTAGGTAAAAGTGGTCTTCAAAATGGAAGTAGTTCACAGTGAGGCAGAATTCCAGAAGGTTAATTAGATTCTCCATAAGGGTCCTATATATGGATACTTGTTAAGCTGTCTGTGTACTTTTTGTAGTCCCTCCTGGTGGGGAATTACAGTGTAGTGGCTTGTCACATCAAGTGTGACAAGCAAGTCATCTTCTTCAAGGGGTGGTAGATCTTTGATTGTTTTCAGTAGTGCCTGTGAATCAAGTAGGAATGATTCCTTATTCCTCACCACTGGCTGCAGTAGTCCGTCAAGATATGTAGCAATAGGCTGTAATATTGAACCTATTGCCAATACAATAGGACTGCCGGGGGGAGAGATTAGGCTTTTATGAACCTTCGGTAAGGTATAAAGTACCGGGGTTCTAGGAAACTGCGTAATCAAGTAATCCAATGTAATTTTGTGCAAGTAGCCTTTACTGACTACAGCAGTGTCAGAGTCTCCGCTTCCCTTCCTTTTACTTCCCTTCTGGCCCTTTAAATTTGCCTCTTCATTCCCTATAAAGACTTCCTAATTCTAGCTGTCATTGCTGGATTATTGAATCTCTCTATCTGAGACTCGTTTACTCACCAGCCTATCTGGCTCTACCAAATCTTCAGCTCCTCCTGCTTGCTTCCACAGCTGCAGCTGCATCCCAGCAGCACCTGTTCTCTGCCTCAGTCATCTGACTGCACCTCCTCTGGGCCAACGCCCCTCAGAAGCAGTGTCTCACTGTGCAAACAGCAGCAGTGTCTCTCTGATACCAGAGCCAGCTTTCCTCCAACTGAAGCTGTACTCCTGCACTGAACTTTACCTCTCATCTGCAAAGGATACAGGTTGTATATTTATCTTGATACTAACTGCCTAACCTGATATACAAAGCATTATTGACTTTACTTTTGCTTGTTACTTTCTCTGCTCAAAGCAGTACCACTGTGTTTGTGTTTGCTTAAACAGTTACTGCAGCTCCTGCTCTGCCTAATGATCAATTGAGCTTTTCTGTCTGTGAACAAGCTTCCTTGTTGTTTGGCTATATTAAAACAGAGCAGTTAACTTTGTAGTCTGTAAGATTCTGTTAACTCCACTGTCACACATCCCACTTTTCCAGTGTTGTATATTCCTGCTAACAAAAAATCCTCTCATTAAAAGCACAGACTCTCAATAAATCTGGTAACATCAGGTCTCTAATATAATTCTGATAAGCAGTCAGGTAAGTATCAATCTTCGCCTTGAAGCTTTTGACAGGATCTGCTTTGAGTCGTGTATAAGATTCAGTATCGTTTAACTGTTTCATAATTTCTTCCATGTAGGACAATCGCACCCCCCTTGTCCACCTGGCGGATCACAATGTTGGTTTGCTGGGACAATTTCTTCAATGCAAGTCTTTCAACGCCATTGAGGTTATCATGTGTTGTAGTATTTCCTTTGCTGATGGTAGCATCCAATTCGGACTGCATGAGCCTTGCAAAGGTTTTAATGCTGGCATTGTTGCTGACAGAGTCGAATTGAGATGGTGCCCTCAGTGGTTGTTCCATTACTTGTTTACTGGGAGAGAATTCTCTCAGTCTCATGTTGCGCTGAAAGTTTTGTATGTCAACAAATAATTCAAAGTCATCTGTCTTCTGTGTTGGGATAAAAGATAGTCCTTTGTTCAAAATGTCATTTTCCATATCTGAGAGCGTGTAAGAGCTTAAGAGCTGAGGTTGATCACAATGTTATTCTTCATAACCGCGGGGGTCTGGGCGGCTTTTGCTTTGTACCCCCCATTTCTGGCATGGGGCCTCCCCCGTTTTTTGTCTGTGTAAGTACTGTCTAAAAGGCACTGTGGAAAGTAGGTTGTGTATTGTTATTTTGTATTGTCTGACGAAGGGGGTAACACCCCGAAATGTTACCTTAAAGGTATCTTTGGAAATCCTGGCGAGTGCATCCACATTCTTTACTACTATCAATACTATGGAAGCACCCTGGGTGGATGAAATGTTAACCATGAGTGCTGGCCTGCCTACTGTCTATATATACTGTGTATATATATATATATATATATATATATATATATATATATATATATATATATATTAGAAACCTTCTACTCTCATGTACCATATGCATTCCAGGTGTAATTTTGCTTGTATGACCTCAATAAAATCTAATAATTAAAATAAAAAAAACTACACTAAATGAGCTATTTTTTGTACTCCATCACCTTAGTGCTCAAGCGTTATCCAACAGGAATTTGACTGCTTGGCCCCACAGAAGTCTATTATATAAAGGATTTAATTAAATCGAAATATCCAATATGCAGATGTTAGCACACACTAGACAATCACTCAAGAAAAAAAAAAATATTTTGGACTATGGGGTAGATTTATCATAGTGCGAACGGACATAATACGATGTAGCGTATCATGTCCGCTGCACATTCATAAATGCCGACAGCATACGCTGTCAGCATTTATCATTGCAACAGCAGTTCTTGTGAACTACTGGTGCAATGCTGCCCCTGCCCCTGCATTGGGGGCGGCATTGCAGGGGGTGTCAATCAACCCGGTCATTTCAGGGGGTGTCAATCAACCCGATCATACAGAACTTGATAAATTGGCCCCTATACATCGAATGCTTGATATCTCATATTTGTTACAGTTAACAAAAAAGTTGCAGATATATGCAGAAAATTCCTCTTGTACCAAAAGGAAGATAGAAATGTGAGAGGGAACAATACATCATGTATGTAAATTGCTAACATATTTTCAGAACCATTCTCTAAAGTTCAAGTAATATCATTGTTTCAGATATGCAAGGCCAAGTTTATATCTCCATAGCAAATAGCAAAGGGGAAAAGGGCAGCCTTGGTGAGGCCCATTTGCTATTGGAAAATGTTCAGAGTTTCCCTTGTGCCCTAGGTACAAATGTTCTCTAAAAAAATATTTTTGGAAAATGAAATTGAATATGCCTACATTTGTCCCAGTCTAATTTATTGCAACCATACTTTGCATTTATAAAGGGCAAAATAAAGGGGCTTTGTGGGGTTTTAATTGTTAAATAGCTATGGAATTTTATATATGAAGCCCACATTTTTAATTTCATGATTCAGATAGAGAATACTATTTATAAAAAAAAATCTAATTTTCTTCTATTGGCAAATTTGCTTTGTTTTCTGTAATTCTTTGTTGAAGAGGTATCTAGATAGGTAGCGTGCACATGTCTAGAGCACTACATGACAGGAAATAGTGCTGCCATCTAGTGCTTTTGCTAAAGTATAACATTGTTGCTAAACTGCTCACTCTTGAATTTACCTTCCATCTTTCCAACAAAGGATAACAAGAAAACAAAGAGAATTTGATAATAGAATAAATTGGAAAGTTGTTTCAAATGGTATGTTCTGTCTGAATTACAAAATAATAATTTCGGGTTGTATATAGTGTTAATAGTGTTGCCTTTATCCATGATATGCAAGCTGAATAAATTAAAAAAGGAGAAGAGATTTAAAGGTAAGTAGAAAGTACTTTTGTGAATATCCTAACATCATCATTTAATAGAGAATTAAGTTGTATAGAGAGAAAGAAGTTATATGGAGTATATGGAAGATTTCCATGTTTTGGAAGAGTGAGCCACTAACAGATGAAGGACAATATAGGTGTACGTCTAGTGCCGAAAACAATGAAACAATGCATGGTTCTTGATTTACTAAATAACTATAAAACACCTTTTTTTCTTTCATGATTCAAATAGAGCATGCAATTTTAAGAAACTTTCTCATTTACTCCTATTATGAAATTTTCTTTGTTCTCTTGCTATCTTTATTTGAAAAAGCAGGAATGTAAGCTTCTGTCCTCTATGTTTGGCTGTGTCCTCCTACATAGCAGCAGTAGTGTGGAGTCCTGGATTCACACTATTCTGTAAAGCTCTCTATTGGGAGCCGGCCACTTATTATCCTGGAGTGAGTGCTAAACTCAGTTTCTGCTGTCATATATTTATATTAGCAGATGTCTCCTTTTTCTATAGGTAAAGGGACACAAGGATTTTAAAAAATGCTGCTGTACCTGGATGTAGGATTCCAGACCAATAACTGGCACCAGAGGTAAATTTGAAAGTCGACTTTAATTTTTGAATATCATTGAAAAAGCATCTGTGCAAAGGAACAAAATCAATGGGAGGGGGGTAGAAGACAACCTGACGCGTATCATGGGACATAATGGGCTAGATTACAAGTGGCGCTGTAACGTTAGCAAGCACGCAATATAAGAATATCACGGGCACGTTAATTTGCACGTTTATTACAAGTTCAAAGTAAGCGCATATATATAGAAATATATATTTAATAATAAAAATTTAATTTTTTCCTATGTGAAGAAAGGAATGTAAAATATGCGTATCATGCTTCGGGTTTAACAATGTAGGTCTATAGCGGTGTAGAGTTAATGCTCATGAAAAAGTTTTCTTAAGGCATGTTATTGAAATATTAAATATAGAATATTAATTATTATAGATTCTGTAAAAAAAAAATATATATATATATATATGTATATATATATACACACGGTATATTGTATGGGTTAATAAGAATTTTTTACAGTAATTGAGAAACCTGAAATGTAATATTTCAATAACGCGCCTTAAAGGGACAGTCAACACCAGAATTTTTGTTGTTTTAAAAGATAGATAATACCTTAATTACCAATTCCCCAGTTTTGCATAACCAACACAGTTATAATTATACACATTTTACCTCTGTAATTACCTTGTATCTAAGCCTAAGCAGACTGCCCACTTATTCCAGTTCTTTTGACAGACTTGCATTTTAGCCAATCAGAGCTGTCTCCATGGTAAATTCACGTTCATGAGCTCAATGTTATCTATATGAAACACGTGAACTAATGCCCTTTAGTGGTGAAAAACTATCAAAATGCATTTAGATTAGAGGCGGCCTTCAAGGTCTAAGAAATTAGCATATGAACCTCCTAGGTTTAGCTTTCAACTAAGAAATCCAAGAGAACAAAATTGGTGATAAAAGTAAATTGGAAAGTTGTTTAAAATTGCATGCCCTATTTGAAACATGAAAGTTTTTTTTGGACTTGACTGTCCTTTAAGAAAAAAAAAAATTCTATATATATGTGATAATTTTAATGTAAAATATATATCTATACATAACATTGTCCTGTATGTAAAGAACATTGGAATATGAAATATTATTAATAACTTCTATTGGGGTAGCGAGAAAGCAATACGTGTTAGTTTTTTTCTTCTGCGCTCTCTATTGAAGTCTTAAGGGGCAAATGCGTTAGCATGGTCGCAATATCCAAAGTCCTTTGGATAGTGTGCCTCTGCTTTCGCTTGGGCACAAAAGTTTTCATTTAATTTGTAATAGGCACACTAACCCATGAAAAAAGATTTAAAAAGATTACTTCTAGCGAGGTTTACGCTCGAGTGAGAGCGCTAAATAGCGTGCCACTTATAATCTAGCCCTATACTTATAATATATATATATATATATATATATATATATATATATATATCTTCCTCAGAGGTTTACTGTACAGATCCAGAAATTAATGAATAGCTACATTTTTTTATTTTTTTTTCCTGTTGTTTCTATTTCCACAAAGAAAACAGGTTCTTTTATAAATCTAAGTTTATTGTTGTACATCGTACAAGCAATTGTAGGGAGAATAAAACTGATTCTGCCTTGCACTGAAACCACACAGTCAATATACACTTACATAGCACACTAGAGGGTTTCCGTACAACCTTTTATGACTACAGCATACATTTAAAAATAACATATATCTATACAAATCTTGCTATAGGATTTTCTGCTAGCAAAACAAGAATGTCCTTACAAGCTATGTCAGGAATTCAAGTATATGCAGTATATCTGCCTTCTATATTACAACAATAAAAAGCTTCCAACAAGAATTCATTCACAAAAGTCCCATACTATAAAAAATGTGTATCTCTTATTAGCTAATCCCCACTATGTAGCATTTCTAATAAAATAGCTCCCTCCAAGGTCATCAGCACTAACATTAACCAACAGAATTTAACCCTTTATAGTAGGAGATACTTCCACATTGTATACCATCCCTGGTGGAGTAACATTATTCCTTATAGGACATTTTAGTGATTCAAGAGTAATTAAAGAATCTTTTTTTTTTTTTTTTGTTACTTTTTATTCATTAAGTACAAAAAAAAAAAAGACAAGCACTAGGTAAATCTAAAAAAATGAAAAAGGGATTATGTCCAATAGGGTATTGAAACAATGTAAAAAAAAAAAACATTGGTTCATCTTAAAAATATTGGGATACATTACTTGATTTACATAAGGTAGTTCTGTTTCAAAAATATGTTTCTTTATAAAAATTAATGTTGCGTTTTCCATACTATAGGAAGAATTGTGTATATCCCAAATTTCTAAATGGCAATACAACTATGGTATTTGTAAAAAAAAAAAAGGGATAACAATACAGTATTAAAAACAGACTTAGGGACATGAAACTTCATTTATTTTTCTTTCATGATTCCAATATATAATTTTAAACAGCTTTCCAAATTACTTACATTATCTAATTTGCTTAATTCTCTTAGTATCCTTTGTTGAAAAGTATACCTAGGTAGGTTAAGAGTTGGGAGCACGCTGCTAATTGGTTGGTGCACATATATGCTTCTTGTCATTGACTTGCAAAAGTGTATAGCTAGCTCCCAGTAGTGCATTGCTGCTCCTTCAATAAATTAAGCAAAAATAATAATAGAAGTAAATTTGAAAGTTGTTTAAAATTGTTTGCTGTATCAGGGCCCTCAACCCTTTATGACTCTTCCAAATGTATTCTGATTATTGCACTCTGTATAGGACACTCTGTAGGGGACAACTGTATACTTAAAGAGACATAATACTTGAAAGTGATCCAACATAACTGTAAAAAGCTGACAGGAAAATATCACCTGGACATCTCTATGTAAAAAAAGATATTTTACCTCACAATTTCTTCAGCTCAGCAGAGTAAGTGTTCTGTAAACATCTTTAGTTACTGACCAGCTGCAAGTAAAAAAAAAAAATGAACAGCAGCTGATCAGTGCTGAGGTCATGAACTTTTTTTTACTGAGATCTCATGAGATTTCATAGTAAACTTCCATAACCCCTTAATGACCACAGCACTTTTCCATTTTCTGTCCGTTTGGGACCAAGGCTATTTTTACATTTTTGAGGTGTTTGTGTTTAGCTGTAATTTTCCTCTTACTCATTTACTGTACCCACACATATTATATACCGTTTTTCTCGCCATTAAATGGACTTACTAAAGATACCATCATATCTTATAATTTACTATAAAAAAATTATAAAATATGAGGAAAAAATGGAAAAAAACACACTTTTTCTAACTTTGACCCCCAAAATCTGTTACATATCTACAACCACCAAAAAACACCAATGCTAAATAGTTTCTAAAATTTGTCCTGAGTTTAGAAATACCCAATGTTTACATGTTCTTTGCTTTTTTTGCAAGTTATAGGGCAATAAATACAAGTAGCACTTTGCTATTTCCAAACCATTTCTTTTCAAAATTAGCGCTAGTTACATTGGAACACTGATATCTTTCAGGAATCTCTGAATATCCATTGACATGTATATATTTTTTTTTAGTAGACAACCCAAAGTATTGATCTAGGCCCATTTTGGTATATTTCATGCCACCATTTCACCGCCAAATGCAATCAAATACAAAAAAATCGTTCACTTTTCACAAATTTTTTCACAAACTTTTGGTTTCTAACTTAAATTATTTACAAACAGCTTGTGCAATTATGGCATAAATGGTTGTAAATTCTTCTCTGGGATCCCCTTTGTTCAGAAATAGCAGACATATATGACTTTGGCGTTGCTTTTTTGTAATTAGAAGGCCGCTAAATGCCACTGCGCACCACACTTGTATTATGCCCAGCAGTGAAGGGGTTAATTAGGGAGCATGTAGGGAGTTTTTTGGGGTAGTTTTAGCTTTAGTGTAGTGTAGTAGACAACCCCAAGTATTGATCTAGGCCAATTTTGGTATATTTCATGCCACCATTTCACCGCCAAATGCGATCAAATTAAAAAAAACGTAAATTTTTTCTCAATTTTAGGTTTCTCACTGAAATTATTTACAAACAGCTTGTGCAATTATGACACAAATGGTTGTAAATGCTTCTCTGGGATCCCCTTTGTTCAGAAATAGCAGACATATATGGCTTTGGCATTGCTTTTTGGTAATTAGAAGGCCTCTAAATGCTGCTGCGCATCACACGTGTATTATGGCTAGCAGTGAAGGGGTTACTTATGTAGCTTGTAGGGAGCTTGCAGGGTTAATTTTAGCTTTAGTGTAGAGCTCAGCCTCCCACCTGAAACATCACACCCCCTGATCCCTCCCAAACAGCTCTCTTACCTCCCCCACCCCACAATTGTCCCCGTCATCTTAAGTACTGGCAGAAAGTCTGCCAGTGCTAAAATAAAAGGTATTTGGCCCTTTAAAAAAAAAAAAAAAAAAAAAAGCATATTTACATATGCTGATGTGTAGGATCCCCCCTTAGACCCCAACCTCACTGATCCCCCACCAAACAGCTCTCTAACCCTTCCCCTCTGCAATAATGGGCGCAATCTTGGGTACTGGCAACTGTCTGCCAGTACCCAGTTTTGTAAAAAAATGTGCCTTTTTTTAAAAAAAATGCCCTTTTCTGTAGTGTAGCTTTCCCCCCCCCACACCAAGACCAACCCCCAACCCCTTCCAGGTCCCTTAGATTACATTTGTAATATTTAAATTGTATTGTTTTTTTTTATCTTTTAACTTTTTTTTTTCTGTAGTGTAGCGGTTCCCACCCGCTCCCGCCTTGTGCACGCGCCCGCCCACCACCCCCCGTGCACGCCCCCGCAGGTCCCGCCCCCGATCCCGCTCCACTCCACACAGAGCATCGATGGCCGCCCACCCGCCTCCCACGTAAGCTCCCACCCACCAACGATACCGGCCATCGATGAGTGGCTCTCTCTGCATCGGATGGCCAAGGGGGGTTATTGCAGGATGCCTCCATATCGAGGCATCACTGCAATAACCGGAAAGCAGCTGGAAGCGAGCAGGATCGCTTCCAGCTGCTTTCCAGACCAAGGACGTACGCCACACGTCCTTGGTCATTAACTGTATTTTTTTTGAGGACGTGTGGCATACGTCCTTGGTCGTTAAGGGGTTAAACTAAATAGAGAAATAACATGTGCATTAGGTATGCTCCCTTGAAAGTCCCAGGACAACTTGGACAGGCATACTGATTGGCTACCTAAAGTACTTTACAAAGGGGTGTGAATACTTAGGACATTTAGAGGTAAAATTTCTTTCTTTTTTTACATAGAGATGTTTAGGTGATATTTGCTAGTCAGCTTTTTACAGCTATGCTGCACCACTTTACAAGTGTTTCAGCATATGGGTTTCATGTTCCTGTTTTGTTACAACACTGTGTATTATGTTGGAGCTTTATAAATTAATAATAATAATAATAATAATATGATCTATTTACAGTGTCCATATTACCTGGAATATATAGGTTCACTTTATGTAGCTCTAAGACTATAAACAGAGTACTAGAACATGTTTATAATATACAGCATATAAATATATTTTACAGAGTTTCAGCAGATTTTGCAAAACTCCACAATAGAGATCCATGAAAACTAAAGAAAGTTAATAAAAATGTCCACACTACAGAAGATTAACTTTTTAAATAAATGAGAAACCCTTCTGTATTTATATGTAAGTATCTATGGAAACTAATATAAATAATGACCCATAGGCCTTATAATAGTATTTGTGCCCTTTGTTAATTGTTTAATAATACATGTTGCTTATATGTTACAAATATACACTAAGCTAAGTGAATTTAGGATTCTCAGAAAACACAGCTGAATTAACATTTTTATTTTTGTTTGTAAACAGCAAGCTTTTTTACTCCACTCCCAATCAACTACTGATGGCCCAGTTGCCATGGTAACTGTGTTCTTAGTATAGTAACTAGCACAGTTATCATCATGTATCCTCTGTGCCCACTTTTCATATTTTATGTGTCATTTTCTATGTGTATTTGCTTGTACTCATTCACAAAGAAGTAACTAACAATCACCTAGATTATGAGTTGTCCATTATGAGTCAAATAGCAGTGTTGTGGGCCCATAACGCATCATTTTCCCTAATGCAGCCATTACAAGTCTTGTCGGTATAGGTGTACCGCAGGCCTTTTAGCCTGTAACGCAACATCAGTACCGCACTCGTAAAAATTACATTTTTAATGGGATTCCCATAGCGCCGGTATTACGAGTTTTGCATTCTGGTTAAAAAGCGAGCGTTACAGCCTAAAACGAAAAGATCTGTAACGCCATCTAAACTCAGTAGTTATGAGTTTTAGACTACAAAGCTGTAACATAAAACACATAACTAATGTGCTAAAAAGTACACTAACACCCATAAACTACCTATTAATCCCTAAACCGAGGCCCTCCCACATCGCAAACACTATATTTCTTAACCCCTAATCTGCGGCTCCCAATATCACCTCCGCTTTAAAAAAATATTAACCTCTATTCGGCCGCTCCCTGACATCCTCACCACTATACTAAAGTTATTAACCCCTAAACTGCCACCACATCACAAACACTATTTAAATATTATTAACCCTTAATCTGCCATCCGCCCACATCACCCCCACTATACTAAAGTTATTAAGCCCTAAACTGCCACCACATCATAAACACTATTTAAATATTATTAACCCTTAATCTGCCATCCGCCCACATCACCCCCACTATACTAAAGTTATTAAGCCCTACACCGCCACCACTATAATAAACCTATTAACCCCTAAACTGCAAGCACCCCCACAACTAAATATAATAAACTAAACTATTAACTCCTAAACTGAAAGCCCCCACATTGAAATAAACTAAATTGAACTATTTACCCCTAAACCTAACAACCCTCTAACTTTAAAATTACAATTTCCCTATCTTAAATTAAATTAAAACTTACCTGTCAAATTAAAAAAACTAAGTTTAAACTACCAATTAAACTAATATAATAATTAAACTAAAATTAAACGAACTACAAATTAAATTAAACTACACATGAAAAAAATCCTAACACTGCTCTAAAAATTACAAAGTATCTAAATACAAAAACAAAAAAATATTAAGTTACAAAAAATAACAAACACTAAATTATGGAAAATAACAAACGAAATTATCCAAAATAAAAAATAATTACACCTAATGTAATAGCCCTATCAAAATTAAAAAAATTAAAATATTAAATTACAAAAAATAACAAACACTAAATTACAGAAAATAACAAATTAAATTATCCAAAATAAAAAATAATTACACCTTATCTAATAGCCCTATCAAAATTTAAAAGCCCACCCAAAAAAACCCTAGCCTACAATAAACTACCAATGGCCCTGAAAAGTGTCTTTAGTGGGGCATTGCCCCATAGATATCAGCTCTTTTACCTGTTAAAAAAAAACACAAAGACCTCCCCAAAAGTAAAACCTACCACCCAATCAACCCCCCAAAATAAAAAACCTAATTCTAAAACCTAAGCTACAAATTGCCCTGAAAAGGGCATTTGTATCGGCATTGCCCTTAAAGGGCATTTAGCTCTTTTACTGCCCTATTGGCTCATTCAAATTAGCCATTAGAATGAGAGCTGCTTAATTCCTTTTGGCTGTTTTAAATTTTTAAGCCAATAGGAATGCAAAGGACGCCATATTGAATCGCGTCCCTTGCATTAAAGATTCAGTGTACGGCAGCAACTGTAAGAAGAGGATGTTCTGCGCCGGATGTCTTCAGGATGGACCCGCTCTGTGCCTCCGGAATCAAGATAGAAGATGCCGCCTGGATGATAATTGAAGAAGTCGCCTGGATAAAGACTCATCGCCGCTTGAATCAGGACTTCACCGCCGGGATGAAGATTGAAGAGGCCGTCTGGATGAAGACGTCTCGCTGCCTGGACCAGGACTTTAACTCCGGGATGAAGATCGTTTAGCCGGGACTTCAAAAACTGTAAGTGGATCGTCAGGGGGTTAGTGTTAGGCTTTTTAAGGGTTTTTAGGGTGGGTTTTTTTTAGTATAGGGTCTGGGCAGTAAAATATCTAAATGCCCTTTTAAGGGCAATGCCCATACAAATGACCTTTTCAAAGCAATGGGTAGCTTAAGTTTTTTAGATGTTTTTTTTTTTTTATTTTGTGGGTTTGGGGGGTGGGGGTTTGTAATGTTAGTGGGTGTTTGTAATTTTTTTCATAAACAGAGCTGATTTCTTTAGGGCAATGCCCTACAAAAGGCCCTTTTAAGGGCCATTGGTAGTTTATTCTAGATTAGGTTTTTTATTTTGGGGTGTTTTTTTTTATGGGTATTAGAATACAAATATATTTTTTTTTATTTTTGATAATTTGTTTGTTATTTTGTGTAATGTATATTTTTAGGGGGTGTTTTTTTTTTAACAAAAGAGCTGTTTAACTTAGGGTAATGCCCTACAAAAGGCCCTTTTAAGGGCTCCCCAAAAGGCCCTTTTAAGGGCCCTTGGTAGTTTATTCTAGATTAGGCTTTTTTATTTTGGGGTGGTTTTTATTTTTTTGGATAATTTTGTTTGGGGTTTTTTTTTGTAATGGTAGGTTTTTTTATTTTTTGTAATAGTAGTTTTATTATTTTTTGTAATGTTAGGATTTAGCGTAAGGCAGGTTAGGTTTTATTTCACAGTTAAGTTTGTATTTATTTTAGCTGGATAGTAAATAGTTAATAACTATTAACTAACTAGTCTACCTAGTTAAAATAAATACAAACTTATCTATGAAATAAAAATAAAACCTAAGCTAGCTACAATATAACTATTAGTTATATTGTAGCTAGCTTAGGTTTTATTTCACAGGTAAGTATTTAGTTTTAAACAGGAATTATTTAGTTAATAATTGTAAATTTAATTTAGATCTAATTTAATTATGTTAAAGTTAGGGGGTGTTAGAGTTAGGGTTAGGTTTAGGGTTAGGTTTAGGGGGTAATATAGTTTAATTTAGGTTGTTGCGATGTAGGGGGCTGACGGTTTAGGGGTTAATAGGTTTATTTAGTAGTAGTGATGTGGGAGGCCAGAGGTTTATGTGTTAATAACTTTATTTAGTTGCTGCGATGTTCGGGAGTGGCAGACTAGGAGTTAATAACTGTAATATAGTTGCGGCAATGTTGGGGTGAGGCGGACTAGGGGTTAATAACTTTAATATAGTGGCGGCGATATCGGGATCGGCACATTAGGGATTAATCATTTTATTTAGGTAGCGGCAATATTGGGAGCGGCAGATTAGGGGTTAATAACTGTAGGCAGGAGTCGGCGATGTCAGGGGCTGCAGATTAGGGGTGTTTAGATGTAGGGTTTATGTGGGGGTGTTAGGTTTAAACTGTATTTTCTTTTTCCCCATAGACATCAATGGGCTGCTTTACGGAGCTTTTGTTTCCGCGATCGCAGGTGTTAGACTTTTTTTTGGACGGCTCTCCCCATTGATGACTGGAAATCTCCATATCGCCCACGCAATAAATTGACCCCTTGGCCTTGAATTTGTAGCTAGCATTAAATCTATTCATTTAAAACAGTTATATTTTTTTAATTACAATTAAACACCATATTCTGTTTTTGTTGCCTTTTGTGAGCTTCTATCACATAATTCCATGTGCACAATATCCTCTTAATTAGCAGAAAATTAAAAGGCCTATGTTTTAAAGGACCAGTAAATACAGAAGATTTGCTTAATCAACAAATCCTTGGTAAAAAGAACTGCAATAGCACTTAGGGGTACATTTATCAAGCAGCGGATGCTTCTTATTCCGCACGAGCCTTCCGGCTTGTTGGAAAAAAAAGTTAAGAAGCATTGGTCATAAGACAGCTGCTCCTTAACTTGTCCGCCACATCTGAGGATGATTGACACCCCCTGCTAGTGGCTACAGCGAATCATGTCTCCCCACCATTTGATAAATCGTCCCCTTAGAAGCATATTTATAAAGACCGTTGCTCCATATGTACTTTTGTTAAAAGAGGAGATTATGTAAAGCTATGCAAACATGAAGTTGCAGAGGAATTTACACTCCAAGTAGGGAGGTATGAGATATTTGTACTAAAATGTGAATTTTCATCTGCACTTTTGTATAATCAGACAGAGATAAGAAAGGGAGGTCATAGTGTATAGAAAGAAAAACAAAGATAAGGATGCCTGCTCTCCCTACACGTTCAGCTCAGTTAGTGGAACAGTATTTATCTTTAAAAAATTGATGTCCTCTTATAATTAAATAGCACCTTTTAAACAGACCGGGAGACCACTCAGAAAAAAAACCTACAAGTGTACTAGGTAAAACACAGCTTCCAAGAGTTCCACCTTAGAAAAAAGCAGTTCAATGAGCTTCCAAGAGTTCCACCTTAGAAAAAAGCAGTTCAATGCTTAGCAAGACAAATTTATCCCATAGGTAAGTAATAGACCGCTGCTTACCTTCAGCTTTCCACAGCTCTCTATAGTGTAGGTAAACATGCCCTGTGAACTACCCATAGTGATCCTCTGTGTATCCAGGTACAGATCATATGCACAAACAAATGTTGCTCCGGTCACTTTGCACTCCACCGCTTGACACTCTGCTGTTTGGGAATCGACTAGCAGGGGGTGTCAATCAGCCCGATCATACAGGATCGGGCGGATTGATGTCCACAGCCTCAGAGGCGGCGGATCAGTTAAGGAGCAGCGGTCTTAAGACCGCTGCGTCATAACTGCTGTTTCCGGAGAGCCTGAAGGCTGGCACAGAAACATGGGGCATCAGGGGCCATTTGGCCCTTGATAAATTGGCCCCTTAAGTTTTCAAATGTTCCTGGTATTAAATGGACGTGAAACCAAAAAATGTTTCATACAGTTTTTTTTTTGTTTTTTTTTTGTTGTTTTTTTAACCCAGTTCTCTTATAAAATGTACTTTGTAATCATAATATTCTTTGTAGATAGGTAGATAGTATGCTCATGTCTGAAGCACTGCATGGCAAGAAACCCTGCTGCAATCTACTGCTCTTACAAATGTGTAATATTAAAAGTAATTTAGAAAGCCCCCAACTTATGATATTGTTAAAATAACAAATATTAATTAGATGGTGTATCCCTTTAATCCTTTCCCACTGGGACTTTTTTGTCTACATTGGAACTGTAAACAAATAAATAAAAATTGAAATCACGTGATTGTTCATACGATCGCATGATTTCAATGATAGGATCGGGTCAGGGGGGAGTGCCTATGATGCTAGGCACGCCCTCCAGCCCACAATTGCATTTATAAAGCGGCTATGGCTTCCGGAAAGCCAAACGGCTAGGACGTTTAATGCAGTCCTAACGGTGCTAAAGCCCAGCACAGGACGGCATGGAACATTCTAATGGTTGGAAAGGGTTAAATATAGTACTTCTATTGGGCTAAAAAATATTTATGAATATATAACTCTATATTTAGGGGCCTAGTTATCAAGCCGTCAACCTCAAATACGATGGAATTCCGCAGCTTAATTGTGGCGAGGCTGATTCGCCTTAGTTATCAAAGGCTAGAGACCGGCAAAAGTAGAATTTTGTGACATAAACTTCGATCCGCCGGACTCAGTCCGACACAGTTCGATTCTTACGTCACTCCAGATGTTTTTCCGCACACAAGTACGGCACAATCTGACTACTTTTGCTAGTTATCAAAAAACTAGCAGGTACGCTCGGCACTTTTCCGGGCCAGCGTACCTGGTTTTAAATCCGCCACCCTGGAGGTGGTGGATCCCATAGGAATCAATGGGAGTCTGACCATAGCGAAAGTACAAGTTCGCTGCTGCCCGACATCCCATTGATTTCTATGGGAGCTGTCTACACCTAACACCCTAACATGTACCCCGAGTCTAAACACCACTAATCTGTCCCCCCTACACCGCCGCAACTAAATAAAGTTATTACCCCCTAAACCGCCACTCCCGGAGCCCACCGCAAGCTACTCTATACATATTAACCCCTAAACCGCTGCTCCCGGAGCCCACCGCAAGCTACTCTATACATATTAACCCCTAAACCGCCGCTCCCAGAGCCCACCGCAACTATAATATATGTATTAACCCCTAAACCGCCGCTCTCGGAGCCCACCACAACCTATATTAAATTTATTAACCCCTAATCTGCCCCCCCCTACACCGTCGCCACCTATAATACATTTATTAACCCCTATCCTGCCCCCCACTACACCGCCGCCACTGTAATAAAATTATTAACCCCTAAACCTAAGTCTAACCCTAACACCCCCCTAACTTAAATATTAATTAAATAAATCTACATAATATTTCTATTATGAACTAAATTAATCCTATTTAAAACTAAATACTTACCTGTAAAATAAACCCTAAGATAGCTACTATGTAATTAATAATTACATTGTGGCTATTTTAGGAATTATATTTATTTTACAGGTAACTTTGTATTTATTTTAGCTAGTTACAATAGTTATTAAATAGTTATTAACTATTTAATAACTACCTAGCTAAAAGAAATACAAAATCACCTGTAAAAAAATCCTAACCTAATAATAATAATTAAACCTAACACTACACTATCATTAAATAAATTAAATAAATTACCTACAAATAACTACAATTAAATACAATTACATAAACCAATTAAAGTACAAAAAATAAAAAAGCTAAGTTACAAAAAATAAAAAAATAGGTTACAAACATTTTAAAAATATTACAACAATTTTAAGCTACTTACACCGAATCTAAGCCCCCTAATAAAATAACAAACCCCCCCAAAATAAAAAAATGCCCTACCCTATTCTAAATTTAAAAAGTTCAAAGCTCTTTTACCTTACCAGCCCTTAAAAGGGCCATTTGTGGGGCATGTCCCAAAGAATTCAGCTCTTTTGCCTGTAAAAGAAAAATACAACCCCCCCAACATTAAAACCCACCACCCACATACCCTTAATTTAACCCAAACCCCCCTTAAAATAACCTAACACTAATCCCCTGAAGATCATCCTACCTTTAGGTGTCTTCACTCAGCCGAGCCACCGATGGAACTGAAGAGGAGACCCGGACCGGCAGAAGTGATCCTCCAAGTGGCGCTGAAGAAATCTTCCATCCGATGAAGTGATCCTCCAAGCGGCGCTGAAAAAGTCTTCCATCCGGGCGATGTCATCTTCCAAGAGGCGCTGAAGAAGTCTTCTATCCGGGCGATGTCATCTTCCAAGCCGGGTCTTGAATCTTCATCCTGCCGACGCGGAACATCCTTTTTTACCGACGGACTACCTATGAATGAAGGCTCCTTTAAGAGACGTCATCCAAGATGGCGTCCCTTCAATTCCGATTGGCTGATAGGATTCTATCAGCCAATTGGAATTATGGTAGGAAAAAATCTGATTGGCTGATTGAATCAGCCAATCAGATTCAAGTTCAATCCGATTGGTTGATCCAATCAGCCAATCAGATTGAGCTCGCATTCTATTGGCTGTTTCGATCAGCCAATAGAATTGAGAATAGAATCCGATCAGCCAATCAGATTGAGCTCGCATTCTATTGGCTGGTCGGAACAGCCAATAGAATGCGAGCTCAATCTGATTGGCTGATTGGATCAGCCAATCGGATTGAACTTGATTCTGATTGGCTGATTCCATCAGCCAATCAGAATATTCCTACCTTAATTCCGATTTGCTGATAGAATCCTATCAGCCAATCGGAATTCGAGGGACGCCATCTTGGATGACGTCATTTAAAGGAACCGTCATTCGTCGTTCAGTCGTCGGCCAGGATGGATGTTCCGCGTCGGAGGTCTTCAGGATGCTGCCGCTCCGCTCCAGATGGATGTCGATAGAAGATGCCGCCTGGATGAAGACTTCAATCGGATGGAAGACCTCTTCTGCCCCGCTTGGATGAAGACTTCAATCGTATGGAAGACCTCTTCTGCCCCGCTTGGATGAAGACTTCTACCGGATCATGGACATCTTCAGCCCCCCGCTTGGGCTTGGATCAGGACATCAGAGGAGCTCTTCTGGACCGATCGGTGAACCTGGTATGGTGAAGACAAGGTAGGAAGATCTTCAGGGGCTTAGTGTTAGGTTTATTTAAGGGGGGTTTGGGTTATATTAGGGGTATGTGGGTGGTGGGTTGTAATGTTGGGGGGGTATTGTATGTTTTTTTTTTTACAGGCAAAAGAGCTGAACTTCTTGGGGCATGCCCCGCAAAGGGCCCTGTTCAGGGCTGGTAAGGTAAAAGAGCTTTTAACTTTAGTAATTTAGAATAGGGTAGGGCATTTTTTATTTTGGGGGGCTTTGTTATTTTATTAGGGGGCTTAGAGTAGGTGTAATTAGTTTAAAATTGTTGTAATATTTTTCTTATGTTTGTAAATATTTTTTTATTTTTTGTAACTTAGTTCTTTTTTATTTTTTGTACTTTAGTTAGTTTATTTCATTGTAGTTATTTGTAGATATTGTATTTAATTAATGTATTGATAGTGTAGTGTTAGGTTTAATTGTAGGTAATTGTAGGTATTTTATTTAATTAATTTAATGATAGTATAGTGTTAGGTTTAATTGTAACTTAGGTTAGGATTTATTTTACAGGTAATTTTGTAATTATTTTAACTAGGTAACTATTAAATAGTTCTTAACTATTTAATAGCTATTGTACCTGGTTAAAATAATTACAAAGTTGCCTGTAAAATAAATATTAATCCTAAAATAGCTTCAATGTAATTATAATTTATATTGTAGCTATATTAGGGTTTATTTTACAGGTAAGTATTTAGCTTTAAATAGGAATAATTTATTTAATAAGAGTTAATTAATTTCGTTAGATTAAAATTATATTTAATTTAGGGGGGTGTTAGTGTTAGGGTTAGATTTAGCTTTAGGGGTTAATACATTTATTAGAATAGCGGTGAGCTCCGGTCGGCAGATTAGGGGTTAATAATTGAAGTTAGGTGTCGGCGATGTTAGGGAGGGCAGATTAGGGGTTAATACTATTTATTATAGGGTTAGTGAGGTGGATTAGGGGTTAATAACTTTATTATAGTAGCGGTGCGGTCCGCTTGGCAGATTAGGGGTTAATAAGTGTAGGCAGGTGGAGGCAACGTTGAGGGGGGCAGATTAGGTGTTAATAAATATAATATAGGGGTCGGCGGTGTTAGGGGCAGCAGATTAGGGGTACATAGCTATAATGTAGGTGGCGGCGCTTTGCGGTCGGCAGATTAGGGGTTAATTATTGTAGGAGTTAAAAAAATTTAATCGAGTGGCGGCGATGTGGGGGGACCTCGGTTTAGGAGTACATAGGTAGTTTATGGGTGCTAGTGTACTTTAGAGTACAGTAGTTAGGAGCTTTATAAACCGGCGTTAGCCCAGAAAGCTCTTAACTACTGACTTTTTTCTGCGGCTGGAGTTTTGTCGTTAGATTTCTAACGCTCACTTCAGACACGACTCTAAATACCAGAGTTAGAAAAATCCCATTGAAAAGATAGGATACGCAATTGACGTAAGGGGATCTGCGGTATGGAAAAGTCGCGGCTGAAAAGTGAGCGTTAGACCCTTTTTTGAGTGACTCCAAATACCGGAGTTAGCCTAAAACCAGCGTTAGGAGCCTCTAACGCTGGTTTTCATGGCTACCGCCAAACTCCAAATCTAGGCCTTAGGGTTTATTTTACAGGTAAGTATTTAGTTTTAAATAGGAATAATTTATTAAAGTATAGTGTAGTGTTAGGTGTAATTGTAACTTAGGTTAGTTTTTATTTTACAGGTACATTTCTCTTTATTTTAGCTAGGTAAGCTATTAAATAGTTAATAACTATTTAATAGCTATTGTACCTGGTTAAAATAAATTGAAAGATGCCTGTAAAATAAAAATAAATCCTAAGATAGCTACAATATAATTATTATTTATATTGTAGCTATATTAGGGTTTATTTTAAAGGTAAGTATTTAGTTTTAAATAGGATTAATTTAGTTCATAATAGAAATATTATTTAGATTTATTTAATTAATATTTAAGTTAGGGGGGTGTTAGGGTTAGCGTTAGACTTAGGCTTAGGGGTTAATAAATTTATTGCAGTGGCGGCGGTGTAGTGGGGGGCACAATAGAGGTTAATAAATTTATTATAGGTGGCAACAGTGTAGGGGGGCAGGATAGGGGTTAATAGGTATAATGTAGGTGGCAGCGGTGTCCGGGAGCGGCAGTTTAGGGGTTAATACATTTATCAGAGTTGCGGCAGAGTCTAGGAGCGGCGGTTTAGGGGTTAATACATTTATCAGAGTTGCGGCCGGGTCTAGGAGCGGCGGTTTAGGGGTTAATAACTTTATTTAGTTGCGGGGGGCTCCGGGGGCGCCGGTATAGGGGGTAGAACAGTGTAGTTAGTGTGAGTGCTTAGTGACAGGCTAGCAATAAAGCTGGGAAAAAGCCGAAGAGCAGCGAGATCGGATGAGTGATAACTATCACAGTCCGCTGCTCATCGCCCCGCGGCTTTTTGACAGCTTTATTTGATAACTTAGGCGAAATTTTTCAGGTCCGCGGCGGCGATGTGAGGCGAGCTTAGGCGGGCGTATTGGGCCGACGAAGGCAGGAGAGTTGACACGTTGATAACTACCCCCCCATAATCTAATCTTATAGTAGTAATCAGCAGTTTTTGTTAAAAAAAATAAACAGTAAACATAACCTAAAAATTCTTAAATGGAGACAGCATGATTAAAAATCAATAGAAATAAATCAAGTGAGAAAAGGGCATATTACAAATAAATATGTTTACTTTAGAATAAAACAGGGTCTACAATTTAAAATAAACAAAAACAATCCATATATCATCTATTGCAACATATTAAAAAACCATAGCTCACAAAGTTTACATAAATGTCAAGCGATAAAATAATACTTGCACTAAAAGTGGAACTGGAAGCGAAGCAAAGCAAAACCAACTGTGACTATACACGCAACCGGCCAGATTACAAGTGGAGCGCAACATATCTTTTTTACGAAGGTGATATTTGCGCTCCATTTTGTAATACCAGCTCACGAGAGCACGCTTCCATAGGCTTTAATGGGAGATTCATTCTCATGGTGTGAGACACAGCATGAGAACCTAGCGCAACAAATGGGGCAAGTCACAAATACTTATATATTTACAGTACGCTGGCCATATTGCCGCTTTAAAAAGGGACACATGAAAAATACATATGTCAGGGATCTTTTAACAGAACATTATTCAAAGCATTTCTTTAAACAGCCCTGACATTGGTATTTTTCATTTGTGTCCCTTTTTAAAGCGGCAATATGGTCACCCTAATTTACAGTGATTACAAAGTCCCCATAGACAACAATGTGAAGGCACTTTTCAGTGCTATTTTCTTCTAACACCCCACACTTTAAACCCTTAAAACTGCTTTGTAGAGTTGTTGTTTTTTATTTTAAAAAATGCTACATTTTTTAAAATTAAAAAAAAAACTACAAGATTCTTACATTTAAGGCCAATTGGGGCACTTTTTGAAAATTAACCAGAGATCTGATCTCTGGTTAATTTTCTGAGTGCTAATTGCTTGCGTTAGCAATAACTAGCCACTGGTGAATTTGCCCATTTATGGGCACACTATAAATTCACCTGTAAAGACTCGTAAATTTGCCTGTTTATGGGCACACTATAAATTTGAGCTCCACTTGTAATCTAGCCATTTGTCAGGTGGAGTATGATGTGTGGTTTCAAGCTTCTTTATATAGCAGCAATTAAACATGAAAACCCCTCCCAAAGATATCTAATTAAATGCCCAACAAACTTACAGCATAACAGACTGTTTAAATTGCAACTTATCATAATACAATTCATTAAGCATTAATACATTTTCAAAGCAACATAACCTTTATATAAGAATACATTGTTATTGTTTTCATATATGTACACACAGTGTCAAACAATGATTGACAAGTATATACTAGGGTCTTTTGTTATGAATATTTTAAAATATTTTAAATATTTGTTGGCCGTGCTAGTCGGTATTCATTTTGTTTTAAACAAAACAAATACCAACCCTTTGTGGAACATTTACATTAGGTTTTGTTACAGGTGAAAAAGTTCAGCTGTAGCGTAAAATACCTTTAGTGCACTGGAGAGCCGCACTAATCCCAATCCTTCTTCACAGAGCCCCAGGCGCACACTAATAGAAGAGATAGTGCAGTGGCACCCAGGGCCAGCACTAAAGGAACTGGGAGCCGTTGCGTTAAGCTTCCTATTAGCTTGGCTGGGGCTCTAAGTGTGCTAAAGTTTAGTATTTTAACAAATTTAAAAGAAACTAATGAAAGTTAGTGAATCGTCATTGTTCACTCATTTTCTTTAAATTTCATGCTGCATTCGTTCAGGTATTTGCTTAGTGAAAATTAGATGAATATCTCTATTTCATCAACAAATGTGTATTCGAAATTAAACAAATGCATATCTAGTAAATACAAACTTAGGAGTCAATTTATTAAGCCCCTTATGCTGCAGTTTCCGCGCAAGCCTTTAGGCTCGCCAGAAACAAGAGTTAAGAAGCAGCGGTCTTAAGACTCGTTCACCACCTCTGAGGCGGCAGACAGCAATCATCCCAATCAGATACGATCAGGTTGATTGACACCCCCTGCTAGTATCCGATTGGCCGCGAATGTGCAGGGGGCGGCATTGCAAGCAATTATTGTGTGATGAAAAATGCTAATAGCGTATGCTGTCGGCATTTATCGATGTGCGGCGGACGTGATCCGCTATAGCGGATCAGGTCCGTCCGCACTATGTTAAATCGGCCCCATAAGCTCATTATCAGCTAGGTTACAAGTGACGCTCAATGGAGAGCACAGGGTGCATTATATCTTGCATGTCTTCCCAATCTGGTATTATAAGTGGATGGTGAAATATTTTAATGATTCAGATAGAATAACTTTCCAATTTATTTCTGTTATATCATTTCTTTAGTCTCTTTGTATTCCTTTTTTAAAAAGTATACCTAGGTATATAGCTGCTGATTGGTGGCTGTAAATATATGGATCTTGTCATTTGCTTTCAGCTAATTCTTAGTAGTGAATTACTGCTTCTTCAACAAAGGATACTAAGAAAATGAAGAAAATTAGATGAAGTAAAATGGAAAGTTGTTTAAAACTGTATGTTCTATCAGAATCATGAAAGAAACATTTGGGGTTTCATGTCTTTTTAATCAGCTAAACACGGCCAAAACTTTTTAGTGCACTCTATACTTTTCATGGATACCACGGGGGGCTATTAGCCCTCATTGCTCTCTCAATACAAGTGGTGAGTTAAATGTTGCTTTGAAATGTAATCCAAAATCCTGCAGAATAAATTGCATAATCAACAAAGGCATAATAAAAAAAAATACAATAGCACTTACTTTGAATTTTAAATGAGCAGTAGATTTTATTCTGAAATTAAGAAGACAAATCTGGAAGATTCGTGTTTGAAATACATTTTTAATTATTTCAGAATAAAGCTGCTCTCTTCAATTTACCAGCCCCCTGTATCATGTGACAGCCATCAGCCAACCACAGACTCATATATGTGTACACTGTGAACTCTATCACATGCTCAGTAATAGAAGGTGTCTCAGAATGTCTGCATGTAAAAATTATACAAAACAAATTACTTTGGTGTCCCTTTAATAAAAACATTGAGGGGGCGGAGCTAACGGTCAGAGAGAGCGGTCGCATTCTAGGAGAGCTCTGCTGCATAAACGGCCAAAAGTACTATCTACACCAGTATTAGCTACTGAAATTTGTGGACTCACTAACCACTGCTGGAAACACTGCCACAGCATCTGGTACACGGAGGCTACCTGTTTGACTCCTCTCGGCGGATCCGTGATACGGAGGATCTGAGGCCTAACTGCGTGACACTTATGACGACATCAAGGGACCAGACTAACAGTAATACCCCTACTCACTGCCGAACCGGAGGGTCGGGGCTCTGCTCCGGTTTGGCATCATCTGGGGACAAGCAGACCTGATGGAAACAAAGGCTCTAGACTCTTGCGGCCAAGCTGTGCCCTCCACGTGGCACTGCATCCAGACTGGGTGGCGGAACAGACGAGTTAAGTAAGCTGCCTATAGGGGTGAAAAGAGCACATAGCGGTGACACCCAGACTGTTTCAGCAGGATCAACGGATGCAAGGTACCGGGTGGGTTTAACATTAATAACCCCTCAGAGACATTTACAAGTGGCGGAAGGGCACCATATTGGGATATAGGTCTCACAGGAACTTGTAATCACAAGGGTGGCTGGGGCCCCCTGGACCTGCCTTTAATAATATATAGTCCCTGGGGGCAATCACAAGAGCCTTACATCTGACATTCGCCTTCTAGCTAATAGACTCATAGATTGAATACCGCAATTATTGAATATTTGCTTACGCCACTGCAGTCTGTTTCAACTATCATATGCTGCACATACCCATATAAGAAGCCTTATTTTTTTTTGGAAGCTGCCTCTTGCTATTGCCTGCCTCTTCTCTTGTCCTATAAAGGGATAAGGTGGTTCATAGTCTCCCTCCTCCCTTTCCCGTTGGCCCACTTTTGCCCACGGGTCATACCTCCATTCCTTTTCCCCAGCATCACTCAGTAGGAGTACCTCCCCAGGAGAGAGAATACCGCTGCTAAACCCTCAAGCAAGCTTTTCTCTTTAAGGGGGTTAATATCATCTACTAGAGGCTGCAGGCTGACTCAGCTTAAGAGGCCCCATTCTCACAGCTGCTTTCTCTCTAGACCTACTGCCTGCATCTTAAAGGGACTAAGTGCTCCTATACAGTGATAACTTTAACAGAGTGTAATGCTCAGTGCCTATCTGAAAATTATTAGACCAACAATGCTGGAATAGAATGTGATGACCCATGGGCACCCTGGGGGGCATGTTTGGTTCCTAAGCTCTAAAAAGTTACTCTATCTACAAGCTGGAGCCTTATACAGCCTTAACCCACCTGAACGGATATCTGCTATTCCATACCCCATTAAAAGGAGACCTAAATCCACTCCAGTACTTAGGAAATCCGTAATGGATCATTTTAGGAACTCCAACTCACAAGATACAACATCAGATTAAGAGGGTAACAATACCCCACAAGCCACTTCTGAGGACTCAATGTCATCTCTTTCAGAGTCACCAGGCCATAACACTGCAAGCATGGTAGCTAATATTGTGGATACCCTCACCCAGTGCAGGACACCTTAACCATTACTATAAAAAGATCTGCTGCCGAACTTCGTAGAGATATCGCAGCCATAGGAGAGAGAACAGAGGCCCTTGAGAGGAAGCAGGAGGATATGGCTGTCGATCACGAAAATCTACTCTCCTTCTCACAGAATCTGTCTATCCAAATATCGGACTTGGAACTGAAATTATCTGACCTAGAAGACAGATCTAGGCACAATAAATTGAGATTTCGGAGTGTGCCGGAGGAAATCCTACCTACAGATCTGGAAAGTTATGCCACCGAATTCTGCAAACTACTTCGCAAAGATGTTGCACACCCACATTTTCTGATAGACAGAATACACCAAGTTCCCAGACCACAAAATGTATCCTCAGATAAACCTAGAGACGTTCTCACTAGAATCCATTTCTTTACACATAAAGAGAGAATCCTACGGGAACTTGCCAATAAACCCCAGCTCCCCAAAAAATCCCAGGCAATCTCGGTTTTCCCTGACCTCTCCCAATATACCCTACAAAAATGCAGATCCTTTGGCCCTTTCACACAAATCCTCAGACAGCAGAATATCCGGTACAGATGGGGATACCTGACCAAGGTTATAGTAACCAGAAATGGCCAAACACTTACTGTCTCGTCCCTGGAAACAGGAATGGACCTTTTGAAAACATGGGACCTCCTATCGTCTGCTCCCGCCACTCAAAGGCCATTATCATTTGGAACCTTACAGGTGGAAGCTCCAGAACGGAACCCACGGCCACAATGCATGCTCCCACGCAAATCCCGACTCTAGATGAAGGTGAACTGGCTGCTCTGTGGACTTTTATGTTTCATGATCTAATGGTCCCCCATTTCAACACTGGAATTCGAGGAGACTGTATATTCCTAAGTTAAGAGATCTTTTTTGCTAAAATATTTGCTCCACATTTATATTTATGTTTGTTGAAAGTAGAACTGTATTTATGTCATTTTTCTTTCTTCTATTAGGCCGTGTTGATGTGTAGGGTGGGGTCCGGGTGGCAGGGACCCTTCACCAGCTATAGCTTGGGCGACTCAGTGAATACCGGGCCTGTGGCATCCGGCATCAAATTGACAGTTTGGGGTAAGGGTAGGGGGTAGGGATTGATTGCTATACAATATGACCAGAATGTACAACTAGGGATATCTGACCTCTGGACCAGACCCAGAAAGCGTTATGCATGATCTATCTAGGTGAGATATCGTCTGTAAATATACTTAGTCTTGCCAGTATGTCATGATGTATGTGTTTAATTTCTCTAGAGGGTTCGCTATGTTGATATGTGCACTATGGATATCCCAACACTTGCTGATGCCAGAGGGCTTGGAAACTCAGACAGAGCTGAGGTCCGGGTTGCACAGGTTAATATGCGAATTCTCGTAGCTCCACAGGTTTCCTATGTTGTCGACTACTATCTCTGCAGAGTTGTGCATAAGGCTTCATAAGTAAAGACCGATGCTCTGAATTCCATTTTATGACAATTTTTTTCTAAATGTATGTTGTTAACATGTAACCACCAAAGCTCTGGACCATAGCTGCTATATGACCAATAATTATTAGTGTTATTGAAATCACATTAGTAGTTCCTTAACCCATTATCCGAAAGTATTCTTGCGCACTTTAAAATGTGCTGACAGGCTATTTCTCAGATGGCCCTACCTTTATTATTTGCCCTCAGGCCCTCGACCTCCCCCCCTTCCCTCCCCCTCCCAGTCCACTCATGCACAGCCTAATACCTTAATACAAGGCAAAAAAGTACTTTATTCTGAGTTTTCTTTCCCTATGCATAGAGTGACATTAGATAAGTTAATATTTGCATTTTGCCCTCCCTTAGGGTGCCCGTTTGGACTCCTGTAGAATTTTATAGTAGTCCACTTACCCTCTCCTCCCCTCCTTCTAAAATCTCTTCTCAAAGAGATCAAGGAATTAGACTTGCCAGTCCCTATTGGTCTGATTGGTGGTGAATAGTGCCGCCACCGTTCTTCTGTTGCTTGTATTTGCATTTTCTCCTTAATTTGTTTTTTCTTTGTTTCTCCCTTTCTTTTTTTTGTTATTGTATTTGAATTGTGTATAATAGCAAGTTGGTTAACTTTCTTTATATCTACGGTATTTGACCCAGATTAGGTACCTACTTGATTGAGCCTCGAGGAATTGGCCCTGGTGGATTTCTTTCTTGGCTGGTGGACCCAGGTGAGAGTGGGGACTAGTCCCTCCTCCATTCCCTTTCTCGCCCCCCTCCTCCAATACTCTCTTTCCCTCCCTTCTCTACCCTTGGTATGCTATTCTCCTACATACTCCTCTCTCTCTTTCTCTGTGGAGGGACTTGTGTCTGGAGCTGCCTTGCTTTCTCTCCTCCCCTCCCTCCTAATCCTTTCATCATGCGGCCCGCCACAGAAACCCTCACATTTGCTTCCCTAAACTGCAAGGGATTGAACTCCCCAATAAAACGAAATATCTCCTCAGTAATTACACACATTCCCTACAAGTTTCTGTGATTTTCGTGCAGGAAACCCATTGGCCATCCTCACACACAACTCCCTTCAGGTCACAGTATTATACTCGGTGTATAACAGCTTCTCACTCAGACAAAACCAGGGGCACAGCTATAATACTACACAAACACCTGAGCTATGAGCAGATACTTGCTGATGTTGACCCGGAGGGTAGATATGTCATTCTTATATGTAAATTAAATGGCCAAACATACACCTTGGTGAATCTCTACGCTCCAAATTCAGGTCAGGTCACTTTTTTGAAGTCCCTATTGCACAAGACAGAGATCCTTAAACTAGGAATAGCCATTATTGGAGGGGAATTTAATATGGTCCTAGACCCGATAAAGGACAAAAGAGTTCAAACTCACAAATCAATAGATTCTTACACAATTCACACAGCTGGAAAATTTAAAGAGACTGTCAATCAGTATAACCTTTTTGATGTCTGGAGAGCATGCCATCCAAACTCCCTTGACTATACATTCTTTTCAAACCACACAGCTCTTATTCCAGGCTAGATTACTTCCTGACCAACTCCTGGACCCTGAACAGAATTACTGACTCTAGAATTAGGACATGTTCCTGGTCAGACCACGACGTACTTACAAGCGTAATAGACACATCCTTACAGAGAGCTTCGGCCCCTCGCTGGAAGCTACCAAATTACCTATGGTCAGACCCAGAGTTTAAGACCCTTATCCACTCCTCTATAGTAGACTTCTTACATACCAACGCTGACCCTCATTTATCAGACCAGACACTATGGGCCACCTTGAAAGCTGTCCTGAGAGGGGTCTGCATCAAAAAGTAGGCGTCCATGAAGAGACAAATGGGAGCCTCCTTAGGTCTCCTGATGGCCCAGTTATGAGCTAAAGAAATTCTGAATAAGAATAACCTATCCAAAGATTTGTCAGACGAGATTGGTAAATTACGCGGTCAGGTCAGGGACAAAGAAACTGAACGGGTGAGAAGCGCGCTTCTCAGATTTAAACAAATGTTATACTATCAGGGCAACAAGGCCATGGCTTTATTAGCCCATAAACTCTGTGGTTTTAGAGCAGCCTCCAGGACTCACGCAATTATTCGTAATGGCATTAAAGTTACAGCCCCCAGAGATATTGAAGATGCGTTCGCCCAGTACTATACTAGACTTTATAATCTGTGACCCCCAGAGGCAAATCCAGGCCCACTGTCTGAAAAGATTCAGACATTCCTAACACAGCTAAACTTACCAAGGCTCAGAGAGGAAGCCAAGGACAAACTACAGGCCCCCTTCATTAGAGATGAACTCCTCTAGGCCATAAAACAACTCA
Organism: Bombina bombina; assembly: GCF_027579735.1. NCBI lineage: Eukaryota > Metazoa > Chordata > Amphibia > Anura > Bombinatoridae > Bombina > Bombina bombina. Next base: position 899,025,294 of record NC_069502.1, on the reverse strand, counting down.
AATACAATAAAGCCCCTGGGCCAGACGGCTTCACGCCCTTATTTTTCAAGAACTTCCACGGCCAGATCTCCCCACTCCTACTTAACATGTACACGGAGGCCAGAGGGTTGGGCCAGTTCCGGAGAGAACTCTTAGAGGCGCCATTATTAACCATCCCCAAACCTGATAAGGATCCTTCCCAATGTGAAAGCTATCACCCAATCTCCCTTATCAATACAGACATTAAGTTATATGCCAAACTATGGGCCAATAGACTAAACACTATTCTACCTTCGGTGTTGCACACGGACCAGGTGGATTTCACATTAGCTAGAGAGGGACCAGATAATACACGCAAGGTGTTGAATATCCTTACAGAAACTGACAGACTCCAATCCCCCTGCTGGCCCTGTCTCTTGATGCCGAAAAGGCGTTTGAGAGGGTCAACTGAGCATATCTCTGGGAGATGCTTTCCCATTTCGGTTTTCCGGGCGGGGTCATAACGGAAATCCAGGAGTTATATTCTGGACCTCATGCCAGAGTGGTAGGTCTGGGATTCTGCTCAGATGAGTTCCAGATTACGAATGGCACACAGCAGGGCTGCCCCCTTTCCCCATTGATATTCACTTTGGCTAAAGAACCATTAGCCATTAGCCCAGGCCATTAGAATAATGGAAGATATTCAGGGTACACAATTCAGCCTTCGAGCGGACAAGATAGCCTTGTCCGCTGACAATATTACATTTTTTCTCTCCAACCCTGAAAGATCCCTGTTGGCCCTGTTCAATCTTATAACACATTTTGGCAAACTCAGTTATTACAAAATCAATTTCCAAAAAATGGAAGCCCTATCTATTCACATACCTGACCATGTGCTTGCTTCATTACAAGCTACATACCGATTCAAATGATCAAGTGACACCCCAAAACATCTGGGGATTCACATAGGTCCAGACCTCCAGGTCGTTAGAACCAAGAATCATGAGCATCTGCTCACAGAGATTCGCCAACTTCTAAATTCTTGGAGCTTTCGGGAGGTTTCCTGGATGGGTCGCATTGCTGTGGTCAAAACGACTATCCTGCCCAAAATACTTTACTTATTCCGCTGTCTCCCTATAAATCTTCCTAATCATGAGATACATTTGGCAGGACAAGAAGCCAAGAATAGCCAAGAAGACTCTTCAAAAGCCGTATGAGGCTGGAGGTGTCACTCTGCCGAATATAACAACATATTATGAAGCGGCCCATCTTACGCACATATCTCTCTGGAGTTCGTCGGACAGTGAAACAGGCTGGAGGAAGGTTGAACAATCTTCTTTGCCACCTGGAATTCTTCTAATCAATCTCCCTTGGATCCCTGATTACCAACTCAAAACATTGGGTATATATAACAGAATTATACTACAGAATCTAGAAAGCTGGAAGTCTATTAGGCATTTCTCTGAGGTGGATCCTCATCCTTCACCAGCACATTCAATTCCTGGTCTACTCAGGAGTCTCCCAGAGTCCCACGTCTCTGTGTGGAAAACTTGGAAGATCAATATGATTTCAGAACTTTATGACAGTGGTTCCCTTAGATTATCCGTAGACTTGCCCCCTCAGATACTTTCTCCACCACTATCGATGAGATTTGAATGTCATAGACTACACAGCTTCTTGACCACGACACCGCAGTTATGTGCAATGTTTTGATAGCCTAGATATGCATATCTTTGCCACATCTGTAAGTAGATACTGTTTTTTGTTAGTTTTTTAACAAGGTACCTAATTGTTTAAATTGTTTAAACCATTTAAATTTCAAGTCAGCAAAGCTACATTTGAAAGAGAAAGGAAGTACACCAAAAGCCTTAAAAATGAATATCAGCACATGTGAACTTTTTCTGGATTTATCAACACAATGGACTTTTTTGACCTAATAGAGTTTCCATATGGATCCACCTGTTCCTCAGGATCAGACTTCCAATGATTGACGTACCTTTGATGCTGATATGCTGTACACTTTGGACATTTTGTTAATAAAGATCTTTTGAAAAAAAAAAAAAAACATCATTTGTAAATTAAAATTAAAGGGATAACCTAGTTTTTAATCCGCCACCCTTGAGGCCGCGGATGCCATAGAAATCAATGGGAGTCTGAAAACACAGAAAGCTTATGTTCGATGCTGCAAGAGAATGAAGTATATTACATAATAAAAGTAAATTAGAAACTGTATTAAAATTGTATACCCTTTCTAAATCAAATATTATTGCTCCACATTTGGTGCACTAGTAGATATAGGGATACAAATTAAAAATACATTACTACTTATGGATTATGTTACAACTTTGTCTCTTATTACATAGCAAGGGGACAATATTATTTCTCCAAATTTGTTGCAAAGTTTTGCCCCAAACTTGTTGCACTAATAGATATAGAGATACAAATTAAATAAATACACAACAGAATATAGCTAACTTCCTTTTTATTTTTTTGCAAAATTCTATTTGCACCATGTTTAAGCCATGTGATACAAGTCCCACTCTCCACTTCACACCAAATTTGAAGCACCACTTTTCGCACCAATTATGGCGCAAACTCCTAAGCAACCCACACACTAGTGAATTTTTCAACCACTTTTGATTGGAATATGCAAAATCACCTGATTTTGCATATTCCATGACATTTTAAACTATCACTAACAAATCAAATTGCTCGATACTTGTGTCATTGATCACTCTTAAAGATTAACATTGATGCTGACATTAGGACACAGTGTAATATTTTAGACAATGATTTTAAAATTCAAATTGATGTTTGATTCAATATAATCTAAAGCTGATAACTCAAAGGGATATCCCACCTAACATTAAACTGTCATAATTCAGATACAACTCTTAAAATATCCATTGATTGCAAATAAATACATATGATACCCTTATTACATGTTATATTCACAATTATTCATGCTCAGAATAATAATAAAATTTACACTATATACATATAGTGGTATAAATAAACACAGAGATATGACAGACAACATTGTTTAGAACAAAAAAAGGAATTTAGGGACATGCAAATATTTCTGACATAACACACACACATACACACACACACACATATATATATATATATATATATATATATATATATATATATATATATATACATACACACATACAAGTATGTGCAAAGATATATGTACAAATTCTAGCATTAATAATCATTTATAAAAGCATATCATGACTTCTAGAAATACAATGCACATTAAATGTATGTGAATGTATCATATAACAGATTTTTTTGTATAACAAATAAATATAACAATAACTTTCTATGAGAAATTGTTTGTTCAGGTATAAATCTAGCTATTTCTTGGACATTAACAGATGAAAAATAAAAGATTAGCTTTAGAGAAATGTGCTTGTTCATGAACAGTAACGAAATGGTTTAAATAAAGCTAGGAAAAACCTGAATAACCGCAACATCGATGACTATTAGTTAACAACAGTCCAATGCTCATGCGCCGTACTTGACGTGCGTGGTTTTTTTTTTTTTTTTTATTGAGGGTAATAAAGTATACAACATACAGGTTACTCAATGAAACATATACACATATAACAACTAACATGATTATCTCACAATATAGTAGGCAATCTGGGGAGCAACCTCTCCACCACCCTCTATTTTTGCCCCTCCATAATTGCTCAGGCCGCTTTTGTACCCTCGATTACACATCACACTAACTGAGGGGATTAGTAAGATATAGACCACTTTTGGGCCTATAGATATCTATCGCATAGAATACACAGAAGCAATTATACGTCGGGCATAGCTGGTAATTAGATAACATTAGGTAGGTATCTAAGGTCAATACATGGAATCATATTAAGCCCTTATAGATATTCAGTTTATGGTGGGACTTAGTTATACAGATCATATAATAACATAAAATTAAAGAACCCCACAGAAGATTTGCTAGGGATCAGCTGTAATATGGCTTATAAGAACTCACACATGCTTTAGTTCAAATACACTTTGACAAGGAGCTATATACAAAAGACCAGGACCTCTCCCACAGCTAAAGTGGGATTTAGACAATGCTATCCAGGGGCAAACCCATAGTTAGGTCTATCATTAAATTCTGTGATTCCCCACACAGAGACAATTCTAGGGCTAAATATTATGCTCATGTAGGTTATCCAGAACTGTCTAGTAAGTATTACACACAATTGTGGTGCATCAAACAATGCACAATTACATATTTAAGGCAACAAAAATTATTATAATACTATCATGTGAAAAACATCATACATTCACAAAGTACAGTAGCTAATTTGTTATGCATTGAAAATCCTCTCAGAAAGGTCCTCCAGGACTGTCTAGTAATTATTACACACAACCGTGGTGCATTAAACATTACACAATTACATATTTAAGGCAATAAAAATGTCTATAATACTATCATGTGAAAAACATCATACATTCCCTAAGTGCAGTAGCTAATTTGTTAAGAACTGAAAATCCTCACAGGAAGGTCATCCAGGACTGTCTAGAAATTATTACACACAGCTGTGGTGCACTAAATACTATGCATTTACATATTTGAGGCAATATAAATGATTATAATACTATGTGATAAACATCATACAATTAGCAGGAGAGGTAGTAAATACTGCCAAGGTTTGTGTATTCCCTTACATTAGCACAAAGGACCACAGGCTGCCTCTAAACACATAATTATACTATCCACTTAATAGCAACCTCATGTACCGAGTGTCTAGCAAAACTAATTCCCATAAGGCAATATAAACTAACCATAAAGAGGACTCTTGTTATCTCTTGCCAAGGGTCTCATAGGGGTATTAAGAGTTGACATTAAATATAGCTAGACAGATCCTGTAGTCTCATGATACTGTAAACGCCACTGCATGCAACTCACATTGGATTTTCACAGTCCATAATCCCCCACAAAAACAAAAAAACAAAAAAAAACAGTACATAGATAAAAGAAAAAAAGAAAAAGAAAAGTGCAATAGAGAATATTAAATATGCATAAATAACTAAATGCAGTTATACTACCAACCAGACATTGTTAAAGAGTGAAATTCTTCAATCAACTAACTGAAAAAAAAAACTGCCCATTTGTTATGTTGCATGTCAGATCCCAGGATCGTCATTTATATGAGCAAAGGAATTTGTGTAAGGTCCCTCAGGAGTTCAACAGCACAATTACAATTTACCCAACATCAGTCCGAGTGTCAGCTTCCCAGGGATCACTGAAGCATGGCCAGCCATCAAAGCATTAAGGGAGGAAACAGCATTGGGCACAAACTTCTGACAGGTAGTTAATCCTCTGCACTGTGTGACGCAGGTTAGCAGTAACTTTAAGCACTCTTTGCTCCCTCTCGTCCTGCAGGGGTAATATACACATGCGAGTGACCAAATAAAGATCAACCCCCACAGCTAACAGCTTATTTTCCTGGGGACATTTGAAACATGGTAAAACCTTGATGCGCTGGTCACAGATCCAAATATCCTTTTGCATGCTCCCTCCACCTGAAACTTCACCCCGGATTGGCAAACTTTGTTGTTCCCTCACTGCAGGGCCGGCCACATTCCCACAGTCAGGGGCACAACTTGGACTAGGAGATCCGCTACTGTTGTTCAGCAGAGCAGCATCGCCAAGGATTCCAATGGGGGTCTTTTCTGCAGGAAAGGGTAGCAGTGGTTTCTGAAAAAGTGAAATGTTGTCACCCTTTTTCTCCCTAGCCTTGGAGGCTTTGCACAATGCCGCTGTAGCCTCTAAATGGGATGTAAGTCTCTCAAATCTGGCAGTCATCTGGAGCTCAAATTTTTGTGAGTAAGCTTGTATAAGTAGGTAGATTTCCTCCTGATCTGCAGCCATACCTAGGCTGCACTACCCGGATTACCGGGGGGGGGGTGATTACCGGGGGGGGGGGTGTTAGTGACTCTGCAATTAGGCCGCCGCCTGGAGCCCCAACGGTCCGGATCCAGGCTGGATGGTCATGCAGACAGCAAATATAGATATCAATCTCTTCTGCCTGGAATAATACATCCAAATATGTACTTTAAAACTGTTGATGCTGTCAAATTCCGCAGATAATTGGCGGATTAGCGGGATCTCAATGCCAGCCTTGGATATTGCAACCTGCTAAGATCGCCGCCCAGACACGCCCCCGACGTGTGTGTTTTTGAAGTATTTTTAATAAATAAGGGCATCATATGTGGATCCGCGGCAGCAATGTCTGGCAAGCGTATTGATGCCTGCGAATGCACCGAGATTGACACTTTGATAAATATCCCCCAAAGTATGGATGTGTCTGTGTATGTATGTAGGTATGGGTGTAGGAAGTGTTTTATAATTAACTTTTATTATAGAGATATGGAATCAATTTTTCTTCTTTTATGATTCAGATAGGAAATACAAATTTAAAAAAAAGTTTCCAACTTACTTATATTATCAAATTTGGTTTGTTCTCTTGTTATTCTTTCTTGAAGAGACATCTAGATGGTAGTGTAAACATGTTTGGAGCACTCTTTTACAGGGAATAGTGCTGCTATCTAGTTTTCTCACTAATGCAGAACATTAGTGCAAAACGGCTTCCATAAAGTACTGCAGACACGTGCACACTCCTGAACTTACCTTCCTGCTTTTCAACAAAGGATAGCAACAAAATTAATAAAATGTAATAATAGAAGTAAACTGCAAAGTTGTTTACAATAGTATGTTCTATCTGAATTATGAAATAAAATGTTTTGGTTTTATGTCTTTTTAAAACAGTATCGCACAGAACTATGTGTGGAACTCCACAATTTATGCACCATTGTCTTAAAGGGACAGTCTACTCCAGAATTGTTATTGTTTAAAAAGATAGATAATCCCTTTATTACTCATTCCCCATTTTTGCATAACCAACACAATTATATTAATATACGTTTTACCTCTGTGATTACCTTGTATCTGAGCCTTTGCAGATTGCCTCTTATTTCATTCCTTTTGACAGACTTGCATTTTAGCCAATCAGTGCTGACTCTTAGGTAACTCCATGGGTGTGATCACAATAGTATCTATATAACACACCTGAACTAATGCCCTATAGCTTTAAAAAAAAACTGTCAAATGCATTCAGATAAGAGGCAGGTTTCAAAGGCTTAGAAATTAGCATATGAGCCTACCTAGGTTTAGCTTTCAACTAAGAATACCAAGTATACAAAGCAAATTTGATGATAAAAGTAAATTGGAAAATATCTTGATAAAGGCCCACACTAGGGCCGAAACGCGTTGAAGGGTCACTGCTTGAGTTTCCTATTTGGTAAGCCTTATGTCAACACAAGGGTTATTTGTTATTTTACAATTTTGCACTATATCAATTTTCTTTTCACAGTTATTATATATATTTTTTTCAGGATTTTCACAGATATTATATTTTTTTTCATATATATATTTTTTATATTTTTTTATTTTTATTTTTATACTCATCATTTTTTTTGTTACCTACATGGGAAAAAACCTTTGGGATTTTATTTAAAGGGACTTTATTCCACAACGAGGGATACACTTTTGTTTAAAGGGACTTTAATCCACGACGAGGGACACACTTCACATACTGGCTATATTATCACATCTTTTTGTGGGACACTTATACATATATATTTTTCACTATCACTAGTGTTGGACCAACAGTCCTATTTGTTCTTTCTGTTCTACTTATTTCATTTTGTTTTTATTTGTGTAAATCAATTACTCTTATAGGGTACTCTGTTGATACACATTGTGTTAAATAAATGTCAATTTTTTTAATATATTTATTTTTTAATATGTTTTAAAATGTTCTAACTTTCTCACCTAAGCCTTTTTTTTGGAACTCCCTACACTTGTATTAAATTAAAAAGGTGTTTAAAATGCATGCCCTATCTGAATCCTGATTTTGACGAGACTGTCCCTTTAAAGCACCATCAGCTGAGTGCTTAAGCGTTATGCTACATTAATTATACTGCTCTCCCCCATACAAATCTAATATATAAAGGTTATGCAGATGTGAGTGCACACTAGACTATCACTAAGCAACAAAAAAAAGCTTTGGACTTAGAATATAAGCACAAAAATAGAAGCGATATTGACTGCGCTTGAGCGATATTAACTTGCAATAGCACTAATATTTTTGTACTCTACTTGTAATCTAGCCCTTTAGTAAAATTACTATAGACAAGGAGATCAATGCCATAATAAAAACAATTGAGAAATTTAGCATATATATATATATATATATATATATATATATATATATATATATATATATATATAAATTATTCCTATAACATTGGAGCAGCACTACACAAAAAAATTAATTTGCATCCAATAGCATCATATACTATATAAGACAATTAAAAAAAAATATTAAAATAAACACAACTTACTGAAAAAAGATATCTGAGTTCTTTACTGCTTAATCTATGAAATGCAAATAATAATTATAATAATACATAAATTAATTAATTATTTAATTTATTAAAAAATAAATACATGACAAATTAATGATTACAACTAAAAAGTTTAATTGACCCAGTGTTTTCCTTATTGAGAGCTAGATTGCTGAAAGTAAATGCGTTCGCTCAAACGCAATTGAATTTAGTTAGTGCGACTTCAAAGCTCGTGTTAACTGTTACTCTCGAAGAATAAGTTGCGCAAATACATCAAAAATACATTACAAAGTACTTTTACACCAAAAAATATTGGAAAACAAGATTGCATTAAAAGTTATAAGGGCTCAAAGATATGAGGTCTCGGGTATGCAAATGGCGTTAACATAGAGATACATACATATACATGTCTATGTGTATATGTATTTATGTATTTATATCTGTATATTTATATATATTTATAGAATATTTTGCAAACAAGAAGATGAAAACATGTAAAAGCATATTCATGAAATATTCGTATTTAATAAAGTGTTTAACTTTATTAAATGTGAATTAGAATATATTTCACATTTCAATGTTCTTCACATAGGGGGATATGTTCTATGTATTATTTATTATTTTAAAGATATTCTCATATGTATCTATCAGAATTATTAGGCAAGTTGTATTTTTGAGGATTAATTTTATTATTGAACAACAACCATGTTCTCAATGAACCCAAAAAACTCATTAATATCAAAGCTGAATAGTTTTGGAAGTAGTTTTTAGTTTGTTTTTAGTTATAGCTATTTTAGGGGGATATCTGTGTGTGCAGGTGACTATTACTGTGCATAATTATTAGGCAACTTAACAAATAACAAATATATACCCATTTCAATTATTTATTTTTACCAGTGAAACCAATATAACATCTCAACATTCACAAATATACATTTCTGACATTCAAAAACAAAACAAAAACAAATCAGTGACCAATATAGCCACCTTTCTTTGCAAGGACACTCAAAAGCCTGCCATCCATGGATTCTGTCAGTGTTTTGATCTGTTCACCATCAACATTGCGTGCAGCAGCAACCACAGCCTCCCAGACACTGTTTAGAGAGGTGTACTGTTTTCCCTCCTTGCAAATCTCACATTTGATGATGGACCACAGGTTCTCAATGGGGTTCAGATCAGGTGAACAAGGAGGCCATGTCATTAGATTTTCTTCTTTTATACCCTTTCTTGCCAGCCACGCTGTGGAGTACTTGAACGCGTGTGATGGAGCATTGTCTGCATGAAAATAATTTTTTTCTTGAAGGATGCAGACTTCTTCCTGTACCACCGCTTGAAGAAGGTGTCTTCCAGAAACTGGCAGTAGGACTGGGAGTTGAGCTTGACTCCATCCTCAACCTGAAAAGGCCCCACAAGCTCATCTTTGATGATATCAGCCCAAACCAGTACTCCACCTCCACCTTGCTGGCGTCTGAGTCGGACTGGAGCTCTCTGCCCTTTACCAATCCAGCCACGGGCCCATCCATCTGGCCCATCAAGACTCACTCTCATTTCATCAGTCCATAAAACCTTAGAAAAATCAGTCTTGAGATATTTCTTGGCCCAGTCTTGACGTTTCAGCTTGTGTGTCTTGTTCAGTGGTGGTCGTCTTTCAGCCTTTCTTACCTTGGCCATGTCTCTGAGTATTGCACACCTTGTGCTTTTGGGCACTCCAGTGATGTTGCAGCTCTGAAATATGGCCAAACTGGTGGCAAGTGGCATCTTGGCAGCTGCACGCTTGACTTTTCTCAGTTCATGGGCAGTTATTTTGCGCCTTGGTTTTTCCACACGCTTCTTGCGACCCTGTTGACTATTTTGAATGAAACGCTTGATTGTTCGATGATCACGCTTCAGAAGCTTTGCAATTTTAAGAGTGCTGCATCCCTCTGCAAGATATCTCACTATTTTTTACTTTTCTGAGCCTGTCAAGTCCTTCTTTTGACCCATTTTGCCAAAGGAAAGGAAGTTGCCTAATAATTATGCACACCTGATATAGGGTGTTGATGTCATTAGACCACACCCCTTCTCATTACAGAGATGCACATCACCTAATATGCTTAATTGGTAGTAGGCTTTCGAGCCTATACAGCTTGGAGTAAGACAACATGCATAAAGAGGATGATGTGGTCAAAATACTCATTTGCCTAATAATTCTGCACTCCCTGTACAGTATATCTATACCTATACAGTGGGGCAAAAAAGTATTTAGTCAGCCACCAATTGTGCAAGTTCTCCCACTTAAGAAGATGAGACAGGCCTGTAATTTTCATCATAGGTATACCTCAACTATGAGAGACAAAATGTGGAAACAAATCATGACAATCACATTGTCTGATTTGGAAAGAATTTATTTGCAAATTATGGTGGAAAATAAGTATTTGGTCAATATCAAAAGTTCATCTCAATACTTTGTTATATATCCCTTGTTTGCAATGACAGAGGTCAAACGTTTTCTGTAAGTCTTCACAAGATTGTCACACACTGTTGCTGCTGGTATGTTGGCCCATTCCTCCATGCAGATCTCCTCTAGAGCAGTGATGTTTTGGGGCTGTTGTTGGGCAACACGGACTTTCAACTCCCTCCAAAGGTTTTCTATGGGGTTGAGATCTGGAGACTGGCTAGGTCACTCCAGGACCTTGAAATGCTTCTTATGAAGCCACTCCTTTGTTGCCCGGGCGGTGTGTTTGGGATCACGTTTCATCTTCAATGCCCTTACTGATGTAAGGAGGTTTGCACTCAAAATCTCATGATACATGGCCCCATTCATTCTTTCATGTACATGGATCATTCGTCCTGTTCCTTTTGCAGAGAAACAGACCCAAAGCATGATGTTGCCACCCCCATGCTTCACAGTAGGTATGGTGTTCTTTGGTTGCAACTCAGAATTCTCTCTCCTCCAAACACAACAAGTTGCGTTTCTACCAAACAGTTCTACTTTGGTTTCATCTGACCATATGACATTCTCCCAATCTACTTCTGGATCATCCAGATGCTCTCAAGCATACTTCAGACGGGCCCGGACATTTACTGGCTTAAGCAGGGGGACACGTCTGGCACTGCAGGATCTGAGTCACTGGCGGCATAGTGTGTTACTGATGGTAGTCTTTGTTAAGTTGGTCCCAGCTCTCTGCAGGTCATTCACTAACCCCCCCCCCCCGTGTGGTTCTGGGATGTTTGCTCACCTTTCTTGTGATCATTTTGACCTCACGGGGTGAGATCTTGTGTGGATCCCCAGATCGAGGGAGATTATCAGTGGTCTTGTATGTCTTCCATTTTCTAATTATTGCTCCCACAGTTGATTTCTTCACACCAAACTGCTTGCCTATTGCAGATTCAGTCTTCCCAGCCTGGTGCAGTTCTACAATTTTGTTTCTGGTGTCCTTCAACAGCTCTTTGGTCTTCACCATAGTGGAGTTTGGAGTGTAACTGTTTGAGGTTGTGGACAGGTGTCTTTTATACTGATAACAAGTTCAAACAGGTGCCATTTATACAGGTAATGAGTGGAGGACAGAGGAGCCTCTTAAAGAAGAAGATACAGGTCTGTGAGAGACAGAAATATTGCTTGTTTGTAGGTGACCAAATACTTATTTTCCACCATAATATGCAAATAAATTATTTCCAAATCAGACAATGTGATTGTCTGGATTTGTTTCCACATTTTGTCTCTCATACTTGAGGTATACTTATGATGAAAATTACAGGCCTCTCTCATCTTCTTAAGTGGGAGAACTTGCACAATTGGTGGCTGACTAAATACTTTCTTGCCCCACTATATATATATATATATATATATATATATATAAATAAATATATATGTGTGTATATATATATATATATATATATATGTATATATACATATGTTACAAAAAATCATATAAATATATAGATATATGTATTTATGAATAAATAGAAGATATTCTTCTATGTGAAGAAGATTGGAATGGGAAATATTCATATTTCATGTCGAGTTAGAGCACTTGAGATAATGCGATCGGGTTTGCATGCAAATAAGAGTGTTAGTTTATTTCTCCATTTTTTCGGGGTCCATTGAAGTCTATGGTGGAATATGTTAACACTGTTGCGATACTCTAACTTCGGCTTTTTGCACGCATCAGGTTAGCGTGTCAGCAAAAAACTTTTTTCTTTTAACTTGTAATACGCGCGGTACCTGACGCGTGTAAAAATCTTACTTCTAGCTGAGTTATCGCACATCGGGAGCAATAAATAGAGCGCCACTCATAATCTAGCTTTGAGAAAGTAAACTTTCTGTCCTTGTCATAACCAAGGACAAAATGTCATCAGATCTTGAATGTGAAAACGCTGAATATATTTTATAGCAGTTAAGAAATCTTCAGGAGACATTTACACATTTACTGTTGAAGGAGCTAGTGAAATTTAACACCCTTTTAAATCTAGTGAAAGTGGTGTATATATTGTTTAAGCTTAGATTTTTAGTCTTGCATATAAAAGCACAGCAAATATGCATGTTGACATTTTAGCTTGTTTAAAGATTAAAGAAAATCTATTTAAACTTTAATGATAACCTGCAGGAAATGCAGGAGTGAGAAAATTGCATAATACTCTGTTAATGTCTTGCTTCCAGAGACCACTGCAATGCTTTGCATAGCAAAAAGCTGGAGTCTCTTTATGGAAGCAAGGTATATAACACTAAAAACTGAAATGCATATGAATGTATGTACATTTTTAAAATAAATATATTTTGCAATATGCATATATTCGGAAAAAAAATTCTATTAAAAATTAAGCATGTCAGTGTTTCAAGGCATGTGCACAGAGCAAACCTAGCTATGTTCTTCAAGCCTTGGCACAGTTAAAGCTGTGAATGAAACAGTGACAGATTTCCTAGAAACCTTTTTTGGCCAATTAATGAGTACTGAGAAAAATGTGGCCTTCTATTCAAAATTGAGCTGTATCTGTATAGTAACAAATACTTTGGCAGTAGATTACAACCAAAAGGCTAATCAAGTATACCCATGTTTTAATTTTAAGTCCTAGGTTCCTTTAATACGTATTCACCAATAAATGAAAAAAAATGTCATGAAGTCTAAGAAAAAAATCTAGTTTATGCAGCACAAATCTTATATTCCACCCCATTAATCAACAAATTAGAAAAAGAAACTTTTCAAAAATTGCATTTGAGTTTTGAGGGAACATTGCATTGAAAAGAGAACCCCCAAACAATAAATTATATAGTTAAAAAGAAACTAAACTTTCATCAATCAGATAGAACATTCAATTTTAAACAACTTTCCAATTTTCTTTCATTTTCAATTTGTTCTGAGTGCACATACGTATACGTATATGAGTCAGTAATTGGCTGATCACTGTCACATGATACAGAAGGAAGGGAAATGGAAGCAATCTTTGACATTACTCAGAAAATAATCTACTGATAATTTGAAATTCAGAGTAAGTGCTATTTGATTGTATTTTTGTATTTAATAATCCTTTAAGCACAGTACCTTTTGTACTTCATCTGTAGAGGCTGGAGTGTATGTACAGTACTATAAGTATAGTGCTCAGGGCCACCATCAGGGGGTGACAGGGGTGACTGGAATCAGGGGCCCTGTGGGTTAGGGGGCCCGTGCCCTAGGCTGAACTAATATACTTGCCAGGAGTCTGCAACACATTTTTTGTGACATTTTTTTTAATGCCCTCTGTTTGCCTTACCCTGCTCTATTCTAGACATAATTGCTTTTTTCAGTGCAGGAGCTTATCTACATCAGGTTCTAACTTTCCAAAGCAGGGTTGACCAGATAAATATACTTACAGCTTTACAAACTTTTCTTCAGTCATACAATAAACATATTAGGTGAGTTTGAAAAGTGTAGAATGCATTATCACCTTGCTTGATGCAATTATTTTTCAATAGCCAGAATCCAGCCATCACTTGATTTATTTCAAGGAGACAAATCTGGGTTTGTTACTCGATCAGACAAAACTAGACACAGCCATTATGTTAGTAAGCTCTCTATTGTTTTTCAGTTCTTATCTAATCATCTCTGCTGAAGTCAATTATGGACATATATGTGGCAGGGTTAGGCTTGCCATTTGCTCTATCAGTTATAAGAACTAGAAAACTCTCAGTTTTCAGAATTACATTATAAGAAAGGGGTGCAATTCATTTTTCAACAGAAGGACATTTGCAAAACATTTGTATAAGTACAAGTAAGTAAAATGCTTCTATTAAAAGCTATTACTGTTTTAAACACAGCTTTAAAGAAACAGTAAACATTTCTTATGAGTCATTAAAAAAAATATATATACATAATATTTATTAAGCGCTTATTAAGTCAAGTTGAAATGCTGTGAGTGATTGTGTCATACAACCTGATGACGACCGGCCATTTTCACGGATCTATTGAGCAAGTATTTACTGACAGGTTTGAGCATGTGCAAAACTTGCAGTCGTCTTTCCACTGTAAGCAGTGGATAGCAATGCTGGAAGCACTAAAGGGACATTACGGTCAAAATTGAAATGCACATAGATTTATTTATATTTGCAATATACATGTACTGGCAAAAATACTTTCAGTAAAAGTGATCACTGTTTTAGTGTTAACAATTTTCTCTGCACATGCATGTGAGGCTTAGCTAGATATTCTTAGTGCACCAGCATTTTAATTACTACAGCTGCACAGAGCACTAGTGGGGCTTATATCATGTCAGCAAATAACAAAATGAGTCAATACCAGATGGTACAAGCACCTACGGCTCTCTGAGCAAGTGCTGTGTTTAAAATACTGATGCACGGTGCATACTTAAATACTCTTAAAAACAGCTATAAATGTTATTAGAAGCATTTTTGCTAATACATGTATATTAAAAAAATGCTTCTTTTCAAAACTGAAATGCATCCATGTGAATTCCAATTTTGGCTGGCATGTCCCTTTAACATCCACTGTTTATAAAGGAGAGCTATATGTAGGTAATGCGCATGCCCAGGGTACACTGTGAGCATGTGCTGAAAAGGAATATTGAAAGGGCTGTCACATTTTGATTGACAGCACCACCCCACCATTCTAAAGGAGAAAAGAAAAAACAGACACTATAGGAGGCCAGCAGAGCAGCCAGATGGTGTGTTGAGTTTACATTTTTTACACGTGACCTCAGCATTTCGGCTTCATTGAGTAAGCTCTAAATAAATATTATTTTTATTGACTAATATGAAATGTTTACTGTCCCTAACTGTGCTTCGGCATATCTAGATATGCTATGTACACTGTCAGAAAAAATGTGTAACAATTGTACCTTTAGGGGTACAACAGCTTGTCACTGGGGCAGTACCCTCAAAGGTACACCTGCTGTACCCTTTAAAATGGGTACAAATTGGTACCCTTGCAGATTGTACCTTTCAAACGCAAATATGTACCTTTGGGGACTAGATTGGACTTCAGTCCTATGGTACCATATTGTACCCTTAAAAAAAAAAAAAGGTGCAAATCTGGCCTTTTAAGGGTACTGCCCCAGTGACAAGCCCTTTCTACCTCATGATGGCAATTTGTACTCAACATAACATATTACAAATGCTCTTCCATTAAATTTATCATATAACATTCAAATATGCATTCAATTTGTATTTGCACAGGCAGTATTAAAATAACTACACTGCAGTTTAAAAAAAAAATTGTATTCTTAAAGGGCCACTAAACCTAAAATCTTTCTTTCATGATTCAGATAGAGAATAGAAATTTAAACAACATTACTATTTACTTCCATTATTTATTTTGCTTCATGTTTTAAATATCCTTAGTTGAAGAAAAAGCAATGCACACGGTGAACCAATCACACAATGCTTCTATGTGCAGCAACCAATCAGCATCTAGTGAGCATATCTAGATATGCTTTTCATCAAAGAATATCAAGAGAATAAAGCAAATTAGATAATATAAGTAAATTAGAAAAATGTTTAACTTTGCATTCTCTTTCTAAATCATAAAAGAAAAAATGTGGGTGGCATGTCCCTTTAACTGTAGCTATGTAGCAATGCTAACAACTGCTACAGAACCACCTGATTGAGCCAGACCAAACAACCAGTTCCAAAATGAACTACCCAATGTGTTTTGTATAACTCTGTACTAGACTCTAAAAACACCCCATTTAATTTAGGGTGACATGCCACATAAAACATAAATATATAGAAAATATATAGAAAACAACATAATAATAAAATATAACTAATGAAAAGAAGGGGGATTCGAGGAGGGATAAAAGATAAAACTCACAACCATTCATTGAATTGTCACTCTATGCAAAATATATGCAAATGAGTCTATTTTCATAGTACACACTTTGGTGATGAACCTGCTACCAATAGATGGAGCTGTGTTACACATGTCAAGGAACTTTCAACCAACAGATGGCGCTATGGCGTGTTACACACAATGTCCATGTATGTGACTGGGGAACGGTTAGAATTTTATTTCATTTTTTTTAAAACTGGTTCTTAAGTAGCTCTTGTTTATTTTATAGAGTTTAAAACATTTTTTTTTCTTTACAATTTTAGTTAATACATTTGCTTTATGTTTAAGAGTTAACATCTTGATGCTCTAAATATAAACATTAAATTGTTAAGTGCTTGTTTGCTATTTAGAACCAACAACACAGTATCATTGCATATATGGGTTATTAAAGGGACAGTCTAGTCAAAATTAAACTTTCATGATTTACATAGGGCATGAAAATTTAAACAACTTTCCAATTGACTTTTATCACTAAATTTGCTTTGTTCCCTTGGTGGTATTTTTGAAAAGCTAAACCTAGTTAGGCTCAAACTGATTTCTAAACCATTGAAAACCGCCTCTTAGCTCAGAGCATTTTAAAAGTTTTTCACAGTTAGACAGTACTAGCTCATGTGTGTCATAAAGATAACAATATGCTCACTCCCGTGTAGTTATTTAGGAGTCTGCACTGATTGGCTAAAATACAAGTCTGTCAAAAGCACTGAGATAAGGGGGCAGTCTGCAGAGGCTTAGATACAAGGTAATCACAGAGGCATAAAGTATAGTAATATAACTGTGTTGGTTATGCAGAACTGGGGAATGGGTAATAAAGGGATTATCCATCTTTTTAAACAATAACAATTCTGGTGTAGACTGTCCCTTTAAGTATTTTTTTTTGCTTTGCCCACTTCTTACATATTACCAACAACAAATGAACATACTTATTTTGCTGTACAACATGTATGTTGCATTCATTTTGGGTGACTGACAGTTATGTAAATATGAATAACTGAGCTGTACAAATAATATAGACTTGCAGGGTTTGGCAGCCTTGAACCACCCATCCCCCTCAACCTGTTAGTCACACAAGTGATTGTACCTTTTTGAGGGGATTAAATGGTACAGACATGGACCCTTTGACAGTTGGAAACATATTTGTACCTTATTTACCGCTAAATGGTACATATTAGTTCCTTAAGGTATAATTATGATCCATTGAGGGTACAACTACAGCAGTTGTACCCTAAGTGTTCACAAACGGACCCCAACCGTACCCTTTTTTCTGACAGTGTACAGCAGCAGTTAATAGAGCATGTCTGTTCAGAGAGCCAGCTGTGCCTTGTTTCTTATAATAATACCCAAAGTTAGTAAATGCACGGCGTCATGAACAGTGTAGCACTATTCAAAACATATCTATATTAAAGCTATTTATACCGGCGTGTATTTAGTACCATGGGAAAGTAAATAACATATAGCATGATGCTACAGCGATTCTATATATTGTAACGTGATAAGGATTGTGAAAGCCAGAACTGTAAATCAGGGAGGAGGGGAGCGGACTGTCTCATGCGAGAAAAGGCCACACAGGGATTAATTACACCGGATCCTACTGCCCTGTATATCTGTACACACTGGATTAAGCCTGGTGACCCTGGTGTAAATGTTAGCCAGGAGCTCACTGCAATGTACAAGTCCCCATTCAGTGCCCGAGATCACCTTGACTCCCAGGATTCGCGCACACATACGTCCGGCGGTGACATGATGATGGCTGGTGTAGTCTGAAGGGGAGCAAACGATACGAACAAGACAGGACAGAGAGATCACACAGAGCAGTTGTAATCGGCTAAGCTGACTGTGCCTGAAAGGCCGGAGCCGGGACAAGGTTGAAAAGGAAGTCGTGAACCACGCCTCTTGGTCAACAAAATTAATGTCACTCCACACACTAATGTCACTCCACAAGCCGGCAGTGACAGACTAGACTGCCTTTTGTTAGCGGGCTTGTGGAGTGACATTAGTGTGTGGAGTGACATTCTTTTCAACCTTGTCCCGGCTCCGGCCTTTCAGGCACCGTCAGCCTTTCAGGCACCGTCAGCTTAGCCGATTACAACTGCTCTGTGTGATCTCTCTGTCCTGTCTTGTTCGTATCGTTTGCTCCCCTTCAGACTACACCAGCCATCATCATGTCACCGCCGGACGTATGTGTGCGCGAATCCTGGGAGTCAAGGTGATCTCGGGCACTGAATGGGGACTTTGCAGTGAGCTCCTGGCTAACATTTACACCAGGGTCACCAGGCTTAATCCAGTGTGTACAGATATACAGGGCAGTAGGATCCGGTGTAATTAATCCCTGTGTGGCCTTTTCTCGCATGAGACAGTCCGCTCCCCTCCCCCCTGATTTACAGTTCTGGCTTTCACAATCCTTATCACGTTACAATATATAGAATCGCTGTAGCATCATGCTATATGTTATTTCCCATGGTACTAAATACACACCGGTATAAATAGCTTTAATATAGATATGTTTTGTATAGTGCTACACTGTTCATGACGCCGTGCATTTACTAACTTATGTATTACTGTGTTGTCACATTTTAAACATTATCTCCACAAACACTGCAGCACACGCTCTGCAAGAATCGCATGTGCTGCTGTTGTATGCATCACAGCAGTGAGCGTGTGCTGCAGATGTGATTCCTTCTAAGTAAGCAGCAAATACATAATAGAACACTATGCGTGTGTGTCATGTGACTGGTGTACCTGTGTGTAACGCACGTCACAATGTGGCGGCATGCATACACCCATAGAGCACAGGTATACCATTGTTATTGAAAACACTTTTTTTTTAACAATTTGGGGTAAGATGACAAGTGGGCATAGACATTCATGCTAAATTGATTTTGATTGATTAGAAGGAGCAAGATTTAAGGATTTTAAGCATGTGTTTAGTGTCCCTTTAAGGAGCAGGGATGCTTTTTGTGAAAAATAAAGATCAGTCCTGTACTTTTGTGGATTATTGAAATCTAAATAAAATCAGCATCAAGTGATTGCTCCTAATACATGATTAATGAAGAGATTATGTATAGCTAACTTTTTCACTAAACTGGATCCTCAAGGTACCTATAACCATATATTTATAGGAACATAAATACTTATTCATTCCATATATTACCCTTTCTGTCCTTTAACCTTTCCAAAGCACCAGAAATATTCTAGCATCCGACACATTGGATAACTTTGTAGTATTTTACCTATAGTTGACATCCTAGGGCGCGATCCGATATAGATCGCAGTTTGCGGCGCAAGCGAGGGAACCGGCGTCGCCCGCAGTTTCAGCTCGCAACTCGAGCTATCCCATATAGGTCGCCGTCAGATGCTAACGTGCCGTAAGTCTGACAAACCAGCGATGTTCAGAAATCTGCGCAAGTACAAATTTCTGGCGTCGCCAGTGACTTGCGGCACGTTAGAAACTGCCGGCGCCTATAAAACCTGACTAAAGTCTAAAACACCCGCACTGTCTAACACGCCTCCCTAACATAGCCCGCACTGTCTAACACGCCTCCCTAACATAGCCCGCACTGTCTAACCCTCTATCCGCTATCCCCCCTCACTATCCTAACAATAAAAAAGCTATTAACCCCTAAACCTTCGCTCCCGTACCCCGCCGCCAGCTATATTATATCTATAACCCCCTAAAGTGAGCCCCTAACACCGCCGCCATCTATATTAAAATTATTAACCCCTAATGTAAGCCCCTTACACCGCCGCCATCTCTATTAAAATGATTAACCCCTAATTTAATCTACCTACCCCGCCGCCAGCTATATTATCTATATTAACCCTAAGTATATTATAGTTAATATAGGTATTACATTATATATATTAACTATATTAACCCTAATTATATTAGGGTTAATATAGTTAATATAGTTACTATAGTATTTATATTAACTATATTAACTCTATCTAACCCTAACACCCCTAACTAAATTTATATTAAATTAATCTAATTCATTTATAAACTAAAATATTCCTATTTAAATCTAAATACTTACCTATAAAATAAACCCTAAGATAGCTACAATATAATTAATAATTACATTGTAGCTATGTTAGGGTTAATATTTATTTTACAGGTAAATTGTTAATTATTTTAAATAGGTATAATAGATATTAAATAGTTATTAACTATTTAATATCTACCTAGTTAAAATAATTACCCAATTACCTGTAAAATAAATCCTAACCTAAGTTACAAATACACCTACACTATCAATAAATTTAATGAACTACAAACATCTATCTAAAAATACAATTAAATTAACTAAACTAAATTACAAAAAAAAACAAACACTAAATTACAAAAAATAAAAAAAAGATTACAAGATATTTAAGCTAATTACACCTATTCTAAGCCCCCTAATAAAATAATAAACCCCCAAAATAAAAAAATTCCCTGCCCTATTCTAAATTAAACAAATTTCAAAGCTCTTTACCTTACCAGCCCTTAAAAGGGCCTTTTGTGGGGCATGCCCCAAAGAATTCAGCTCTTTTGCATACAACAAATACAATCCCCCCCCCCATTACAACCCACCACCCACATACCCCTATTCTAAAACCACCCAAACCCCCCTTAAAAAAGCCTAACACTACCCCCCTGAAGATCTCCCTACCTTGTCTTCACCACACCGGGCCGAACTCCTGATCCGATCCGGGCGATGTCTTCCTCCAAGCGGCAAAGAAGAATTCTTCCTCCGGCGATGTCTTCCTCCAAGCGGCAAAGAAGAATTCTTCCTCCGGCGACGTCTTCCTCCAAGCGGCAGCAAAGTCTTCATTCTTCCGGCGGCATCTTCAATCTTCTTTCTTCGCTCCGCCGCCGCGGAGCATCCATCCTGGCCGACTGCTGTACTTGGAATGAGGTACCTTTAAATGACGTCATCCAAGATGGCGTCCGCCAAATTCAGATTGGCTGATAGGATTCTATCAGCCAATCGGAATTAAGTTAGAAAAATCTGATTGGCTGATTGAATCAGCCAATCAGATTCAAGTTCAATCCGATTGGCTGATCCAATCAGCCAATCAGATTGAGCTCGCATTCTATTGGCTGTTCCGATCAGCCAATAGAATGCGAGCTCAATCTGATTGGCTGTTCGGATCAGCCAATCGGATTGAACTTGAATCTGATTGGCTGATTCAATCAGCCAATCAGATTTTTCTAACTTAATTCCGATTGGCTGATAGAATCCTATCAGCCAATCGGAATTCGGCGGACGCCATCTTGGATGACGTCACTTAAAGGTACCTCATTCCAAGTACAGCAGTCGACCAGGATGGATGCTCCGCGGCGGCGGAGCGAAGAAAGAAGATTGAAGATGCCGCCGGAAGAATGAAGACTTTGCTGCCGCTTGGAGGAAGACGTCGCCGGAGGAAGAATTCTTCTTTGCCGCTTGGAGGAAGACATCGCCGGAGGAAGAATTCTTCTTTGCCGCTTGGAGGAAGACATCGCCCGGATCGGATCAGGAGTTCGGCCCGGTGTGGTGAAGACAAGGTAGGGAGATCTTCAGGGGGGTAGTGTTAGGCTTTTTTAAGGGGGGTTTGGGTGGTTTTAGAATAGGGGTATGTGGGTGGTGGGTTGTAATGGGGGGGGGATTGTATTTGTTGTATGCAAAAGAGCTGAATTCTTTGGGGCATGCCCCACAAAAGGCCCTTTTAAGGGCTGGTAAGGTAAAGAGCTTTGAAATTTGTTTAATTTAGAATAGGGCAGGGAATTTTTTTTATTTTGGGGGTTTATTATTTTATTAGGGGGCTTAGAATAGGTGTAATTAGCTTAAATATCTTGTAATCTTTTTTTTATTTTTTGTAATTTAGTGTTTGTTTTTTTTTTGTAATTTAGTTTAGTTAATTTAATTGTATTTTTAGATAGATGTTTGTAGTTTATTAAATTTATTGATAGTGTAGGTGTATTTGTAACTTAGGTTAGGATTTATTTTACAGGTAATTGGGTAATTATTTTAACTAGGTAGATATTAAATAGTTAATAACTATTTAATATCTATTATACCTAGTTAAAATAATTAACAATTTACCTGTAAAATAAATATTAACCCTAACATAGCTACAATGTAATTATTAATTATATTGTAGCTATCTTAGGGTTTATTTTATAGGTAAGTATTTAGATTTAAATAGGAATATTTTAGTTTATAAATGAATTAGATTAATTTAATATAAATTTAGTTAGGGGTGTTAGGGTTAGATAGAGTTAATATAGTTAATATAAATACTATAGTAACTATATTAACTATATTAACCCTAATATAATTAGGGTTAATATAGTTAATATATATAATGTAATACCTATATTAACTATAATATACTTAGGGTTAATATAGATAATATAGCTGGCGGCGGGGTAGGTAGATTAAATTAGGGGTTAATCATTTTAATAGAGATGGCGGCGGTGTAAGGGGCTTACATTAGGGGTTAATAATATTAATATAGCTGGCGGCGGTATAGGGGGATTAGATTAGGGGTTAATAATTTTTATATAGGTGGCGGCGGTGTAAGGGGTCAGATTAGGGGATAGATAAGGTAGATGGCGGCGGTTTTAGAGGCTCACAGTAGGGGGTTAGTTTATGTAGATGGCGGCGGGGTCCGGGAGCGGCGGTTTAGGGGGTAATAACTTTATTAGGGATTTCGGGGGGGGGGGGGGGGATCGCGGTTGACAGGGAGATAGACATTGGGCATGCGTTAGGTGTTAGGTTTATTTTAGCAGATCGCGGTTGACAGGGAGATAGACATTGCGCATGCGTTAGGTGTTAGGTTTATTTTAGCAGCCAGTTTAGGAAGTTACGGGGCTCCAATAGTCAGCGTAAGGCTTCTTACGGCTGCTTTTTGTGGCGAGGTGAAAATGGAGTAAGTTTTCTCCATTTTCGCCACGTAAGTCCTTACGCTGCATATTGGATACCAAACTGCGCTGGTTTGGTATACCTGCCTATAGCCCAAAAAACTACGGGCGACGGCAGAAATATACGCGCGTAACTTCTAGGTTACGCCGTATATAGGATACCAAATCAGCGTAAATATTGGCGTCGCCGGCTTTTGCGGGCGACGATTTATATCGGATCGACCCCCTAATATCTTCTGCATGTCTGGACTAGCTTTAGAACCATTAAATTAAAGGGACATGCCACCCACATTTTTTCTTTTATGATTTAGAAAGAGAATGCAATGTTAAACATCTTTCTAATTTACTTATATTAACTAATTTGTTTGATTCTCTTGATATTCTTTGATGAAAAGCATATCTAGATATGCTCACTAGCTGATGATTGGTTGCTGCACATAGAAGTATCATGTGATTGGCTCACCATGTACATTGCTTTTTATTCAAATAAGGATATTTAAAAAATGAAGCAAAATAAATTATGGAAGTAAATTGTAATGTTGTTTAAATTTCTATTCTCTATCTGAACCATGAAAGAAAGATTTTGGGTTTAGTGGCCCTTTAAGTCCTGAGCATATAATCTAAATGCACAACTTGAAACATATATTTTTTAAACTGATTCTGTCAAAATATTAAAGAAACATAATACCCAAATGTAGAATCACTTGAAAATGAAGCAGTGTGTCTTTAAAAAAGCTCACTAGAAAAAATATAATATGTACATCTGTATGTAAAAACAGCAAATGTTATCTCAAAATGTTCCCAGTAACCACATCCCACTGTTAAGTGGCTTTACACATCCAAACAGGATACTAGTCCCAGGACTTGATAGGGGGTGTGTATCTGGCATATGCAGGCCGGTGGCACAGTCACTTTATTTTCCTCCTCAGTTTATGGAAGTTTATTCTAAACTCTCATAAGTACCACAAAATCACAGTAAAGCAACGTGTGAACTCAGCACTAATGACAATAATGGCTATTTTTTTTTCAACATGGAGATGACAATAGCTAAAAGATAACTTCACAGATCACTTACTCTGGGGAGCTCAATACATTTTCAGGTAAAATATCATCCTTTTTACATAAACATGCTCATGTGATATTTTCTTGTTATATTTTTGTTACAATTATGCTGATTAAGCATATTAGTATCATGCCCTTTTAACCTATCCATTTATATCTACAAAATAAAATACATTTTCATTTTCATCTATCAAGCTGTCATCTAATTGTCTTACAGCAAGGTGAACAGATCTGTGTTGGCTTGTGCCGTTTTGTTTGGCTCATCAATATTTAACATAATCAATAAAAGTGCAAAATTCATGACATGTTGAGCAACTCATTAACATGCCCCTACTTCTCAATCCGTCGACTTTCTTGCATTCGATGGCACCAATATGCTCGCCTAAGTTCACCTAACATCGCTGCCGCGGACCTGAATACGTTCGCCAAAATTATCAAGAAAGCTGTCAAAAAGCCGTGCACCAAGTACGGAGTGATGAGCAGTGGACTGTTGTTAACTAACAGTCATCGATATTGCTGCTCTTTGGCTTATTCACAGCTTTCTTGGTACCCTGTTTACCCCTATACCACCGCTCCCGGACCCCCCCCCCCCCGCAACTAAATAAAGTTGTTAACCCCTAAACCGCCGCTCCCGGAGCCAACTGCACCTATAATAAAGTGTTTAACCCCTAAACCGCCGCTCCGGAGCCCACCGCCACCTACATTATATGTATTAACCCCTAAACCGCCGCTCCTGGACCCCGCCGCAACAAAATAAAATGTTTAACCCCTAAACCGCCGCTCACGGACCCTGCCGCCACCTACATTAAATTTATTAACCCATAATCTGACCCCCCTACACCGTCGCCATCTACATTATATGTATTACCCCTTAATCTAACCCCCCTACACCGCTACCACCTACATTAAATTTATTAACCCCTAATCTGACCCCCCCTACACCGCCGCCACCTAATTTAAATTTATTAACCCCTAATATGACCCCCCTACACCTCCACCACCTACATTAAATTTATTAACCCCTAATCTGAACCCCCTACACTGCCGCCACCTACATTAAATTTCTTAACCCCTAATCTCCCGCCCCCAACGTCGCCGTCACTATATTAAATTTATTATCCCCTAAACCTAAGTCTAACCCTAACACCCCCTAACTTAAATATAATTTAAATTAATCTAAATAAATTTTCCTATCATGAAATAAATTATTCCTATTTAAAACTAAATACTTACCTATAAAATAAACCCCAAGATAGCTACAATATAACTAATAGTATAATAGTTGTAGCTAGCTTAGGGTTTATTTTTTTGTATTTATTTTAACTAGGTACAATAGTTATTAAATAGTTATTAACTATTTAATAGCTACCTAGTTAAAATAAATACAAATATACCTGTAAAATAAAACCTAACCTAAGTTACAATTACACCTAAAACTACACTATCATTAAATTAATTCCCTAAATTAAAATAAATTAATTACAATTAAATAAAATTAACTAAAGTACAAAAAAACCCCCACTAAATTACAGAAAATAATAAAATAATAACAAGTTTTTTAAACTAATTACACCTAATCTAATCCGCCTAATAAAATAAAAAAGCCCCCCAATATAAAAAAAAAAACCCTACCCCACACTAAATTACAAATAGCCCTTAAAAGGGCCTTTTGCGGGGCATTGCCCCAAAGTAATCAGCTCGGAATTCAAGGGACGCCATCTTGGATGATGTCATTTAAAGGAATATTCATTCGTCGGGTAGTCGTCGGTCTGGATGGATGCTCCTCGTCAGATGTCTTCAAGATGGAGCTGCTCCACGCCGGATGGATGAAGATAGAAGATGCCGCCTGGATGAAGACTTCTGCCCGTCTGGAGGTCCTCTTCTGCCCGGATAGGATGAAGACTTCTGATGGTCTGGAGGACCACTTCTGCCCGTTTGGGTGAAGACGTCTCAAGGTAGGGTGATCTTCAAGGGGGTAGTGTTAGGTTTAATTAAGGGGGTATTGGGTGGGTTTTAGAGTAGGGTTGGGTGTGGGGTGGTGGGTTGTAATGTTGGGGGGGGTATTGTATTTTTTTTTACAGGTAATAGAGCTGATTACTTTAGGGCTATTTGTAATTCAGTGTAGGGTAGGGATTTTTATTATGTTGGGAGTCTTTTTTATTTTATTAGGGGGATTAGATTAGGTGTAATTAGTTTAAAATTCTTATTTTCTGTAATTTAGTGTTTTTTTTTTTTTTTGTACTTTAGTTAATTTTATTTAATTGTAATTAATTTAATTAATATAGGGAATTAATTTAATGATAGTGTAGTGTTAGGTGTAATTGTAACTTAGGTTAGGATTTATTTTACAGGTAAGTTTGTATTTATTTTAACTAGGTAGTTGTTAAATAGTTAATAACTATATAATACCTATTACACCTAGTTAAAATAAATACAAACTTGCCTGTAAAATAAAAATAAACCCTAAGCTAGCTACAATGTAACTATTAGTTATATTGTAGCTAGCTTAGGGTTTATTTTATAGGTAAGTATTTAGTTTTAAATAGGAATAATTTAGTTAATGATAGTTATTTTTATTTTGATTTATTTAAATTATATTTAAGTTAGGGGGTGTTAAAGTTAGGGTTAGACTTAGGTTTAGGGGTTAATAAATGTAATATAGTGGCGGCGACGTTGGGGGCGGGAGATTAGGGGTTAATAAATTTAATGTAGGTGGCGGCGGGGTCCGGGAGTGGCGGTTTAGGGGTTAATAAGTATAATGTAGGTGACGGCGGTGTAGGGGGGCAGATTAGGGGTTAAACACTTTATTAGAGTTGCGGTGGGCTCCGGGAGCGGCGGTTTAGGGGTTAATAAATTTATTAGAGTTGCGGCGGTATAGGGGGGGCAGATTAGGGGTTAATAAGTATAATGTAGGTGACGGTGGGCTCCGGGAGCGGTGGTTTAGGGGTTAAACACTTTATTTAGTTGAGGTGGTGTAGGGGGGCAGATTAGGGGTTAATAAGTATAATGTAGGTGGCGGCGGTGTAGGGGGGAAGATTAGGGGTGTTTAGACTTGGGTACATGTTAGGGTGTTAGGTGTAGACACTACCATAGAAATTAATGAGATATCAGGCAGCAGCGAACATGAGCTTTCGCTGCTGTCAGACTCCCATTGATTCCTATGGCATCCGCCACCTCCAGGGCGGCGGATTTAAAACCAGGTACGCTGGGTCGGAAAAGTGGCGAGCGTACCTGCTAGTTTTTTGATAACTAGCAAAAGTAGTCAGATTGTGCCGAACTTGCATTCAGAACATCTGTAGTGACGTAAGCATCGATCTGTGTCGGACTGATTCCGGCAGATTGTATGTTACGTCAATATATTCTATTTTTGCCGGTCTGTAGGGTTTGATAACTATGGCGAATCAAGCTCGCCACAAATACGCTGAGGAATTCCAGCGTATTTGCGGTTGACAGCTTGATAAATAGAGGCCAAAGTGTCAATACGGTGCAGTATATATTTCATTTGACAAGAAAATGCAATGATGACTTTATTGAGTAAACTACATGTGACGTGACAATGATGCTAAACAGTCTCAAAGAAAGAGTAAACACCTTGTAATATTGATACATTTCTGTTATGTTGCCTTAGAATAACATATCAGCAACGCCTTAATTTATTATTATTTTTTTTTAAATATAACATTCTTTTTACTGCAGTTATTTTTCAATAGCCAAACTCTACCGACCATTTGCCTTATTTGGAGTAGCCATTTGGGCTTTAGTCCACAGAGAGCAAGGCTAGCTATGGCCATAAAGTTAGTATACAGTGATTTGTCTTGAAGTCTTTTTATCTGATAAAGCCAATTATGTGAAAGATATTTGGCATAGTTATCCTTGAGAAATCAGCAAGGTGAATTGAGAATTAGAAATTGCTAAAATTTCATAGCTAAATTACATAAAAAGGGGGCAAAATAAATATATAACATATATTGTAAAATTGTTTCGTTACACGTAAATAAATATTTGAGATAACAATCTCAAGTTATTTGCTGTCCCTTAAGAGCCCACACTTTAATTATAGCTACATAAAAATGACTATAATTTTATTTTTACATATTTTTTAGCATAAAATTATTTGTAACTGCCCATGGCTAAGATAGTATAATCCTTTGCTTAAAATATCAAGATAACACTTCTCCATCCATTCTTTAAACCTTAATTTTAAATTTCCCCATCGGTTACTAGCAAAACATCTGCAGTTTCATAATTCTTTGTGATACATCTAAATATACAGAGAAAGTCTAGATGCAGGTGGGATACTTGCTAATAGTCAATGATAAAGGCATATTCAATACAGATTGGGAGAAGTATATCAATTTCAAGAAAACCCCTGTTACTTAATAGGAGAAGACCCCGCTATGGAGTTTACACAGTGTTCATCCTGGGAACCATTCCCAAATGCACTAGTAGTACAGGCAAGATGACAGAGAGACCTCTCCTATGGAACATTGATGTTTCCACTGTTTAGTAAAAATAGTGCTCACAAACCATGTAAATAGAGCACATACCTCCGTGTGGATCCCTTGACCTCCGTATCCCTTTAGGACTGCAATATAACCTCACGGCTCCAGAAAAAACTCCTCACTATCACTGTAACAGTCTTCGGCCTCAAAAGACCCTGTTCACACTGTTGTTAGTGTGACTGAGCTGCCCGACATTTAGGCTCCCACCACTGCCACTGCTGTTTCGACATTCCTACGTCACTGTGGGGGTGTGAGCAACCAAAGCCCACTCTGTGGTTAGCCAGCAGATCACAAGAATAATGTAACATATGCCTGCCTGATATCACTGTCCCTTTAAGAGTGTCTTCCCTGCTACTGAAAATCATACTGTTTGGGGAGTATCTGCATTCATCTTACCTGCCAAATAATTAATCATTCATGCACCTGAGTTCCCCAGCCTCTTTTTAAATCATCTCAGGCCTAATGTGCATTGAATTAGCTTTAAAGTTTTGTTCCAGAACAACAGAGGTCTGTGACAGTTCCAGCATGGATTTTACCAGCATACTCAAACTACAACCTTTCCTTTTAGCTATGCTTAAAATCATATAATCACAAGTATCTATATAAATCCATTTTGTTTCCTGGACACTGCTACTTAACAAACTCTGAACTTATTCTAAATTACAAGTATGCATTTGGTTATAATCACTCTCTAATTACTACAACAGCATCTTACTCAGAACTTTATAACTATTCTCTGCTACAAGTTGTCATAGCTGAAATATCCTCCTCCAAATATGTTAATATATTCAGAACTCTGCATCTATGTGTTCAGTTAAACAGCTTTTCTGTGATTCTCCAATATATGCACAAACAGTATTTAATGCCTTAAACTTTCAACTTGTCTATCACCTGTACTGCTCTGCTTATTACTGACATACAGCTCTATATAATATTTTGTACTGTGAACCTGCAACAAACCCTTACCAGTTTACTCTGAAGCCTGAGCATCTTACATTGCTATATTTTTCACTCATGAATCTTGCAGCTACTCCTATTAACTATAAGTCACAGTATCAATTTATGTTTCCATTGAAGCCAGAATATATTGTATACATATGTTTCACTCTCCATGAATTCTACAATAACTTCTTCCAAATATCAATCACTTAATATCATCTATCCACGTCCAGGATACTCTTCCCAGGGGTCAGTGTCTCCAATTTCCTACTACTGCCCCAAGTGTCTGAGTCCTGAGCACATACAGTATATACCGGAACATGACAGAAAGCTAATGCCTAAAAAAGACGTAGTGGTAGTGGATGCATCGACCAAGGAAGAAAAATAAAAAATTACAAGCTATCTCAGACCCAAGCTATTACTAAAGGAAAAACAGAAGATTTTCATACTTTAAAGACACAGTACTCCCATTCTAGAGTATCCTCAACTCCCCATGATTTATATTTTGGTGAAACTGATTCTGAGTCTGACTATGTAACTGAAGAAAATTTATTCATAGATTCAGCAGAAAAAAATCAGATCTTTAAAGATTTAAAGAGACAGGACTACTGTTCCAGAATACTATCTACTCCTCCTGTCTGTGATTCCCATCCTGGTGATACTGACTCTGAGTCTGAATATGTCAATGAGGAGGATGACTTCACAGATCCAGCTGAACTGGCATTAGAATGGTTTGAGCGCAACTTTAATTCGCCACAAAATCAGACAAAACCTCAACCTATTGGCTATAATGACATCCTAGGATGCTATGTTTACAATATAGATGCTGCAGACAGCTCCCATCATGAAACCTCTCATGGAAATACTGATCTTCCTATTTCTGATATTACCAGGGATTCTGTAGAATGGACAGATTCAGAGCTGGAGGAAGACACATCTGGTTTACATACTGCTGTTTGAAGAAATGGTCCCCTCAAGAACTATGCAGATTTTTTACTTCAGAATTATGCATCCAGTGATGAAGAGGATTTCTGCTCTCAAACTGATATAAAGTACTCCAGGCCACAGTGGCACCATCCCAAGAAGCCTCATATTGGGAAGAAATATCAGTTATTTAAGCTCTCTAAAAAAAAGAAAATCTTTCTGCCTACAGAAACTCAGAAGTGTAAAGTGGAAACTCAGCCTGAATATTCTGTTTCAGTTCCTGTTGTGCCACATCCTCTCTTGGCTCATGATACTCTCCACACCAAGCTGGATGTTGTCTCTAGCCGCCATCAGTATGTTTTTGAAGCACTTAAAGGTTTCTCTTCTCAAACTCTACAATTACAAACATTGCTTTCAACTGCTGGTTCCTTACATCCCTCTCATGCTGCCTCAATGTCTGTAAACCCTGTGCTAGAAGGAAAAGATAATTTTGTTCCAGATATACAACCTTTCAGTTTTCAAGAGGCAGACCCTGGAGAATTTAGCCCTGAAATTCAAACTCAAATAAGTATGCCTGCTGAACCCCAGAACACTGCTCAGTCAGAATTTTGTGTCACAATTCCTCCACATCTACCTACGAGTGGCATATTTCAGTACACTTCACCTTCTCAAAGTTCTTCTGGCTATGATTACGGAACACCACTGAAACGCATTAGCCAACTGTGCTGCGCATCTCTCCAGTTTCTTTTGATGGATGGCTGTTGTCATCTTTTTAATATGACACAATAAAGCTAATTTTTATGATAGAGCAAGTTTTTTTTTCTTTTGCTTGAGTTATATATCTATATATAACAGTAATATTCCCTGCTATAATATTTGTACAGGTATTTCCACGTAAGTAATTTATTCCTTACATAAAACTGCCCTACAAGCAAATCCATGACTTATTATATAAATTACTCAGATCTGTAACTCTGTGGAAATAAAACTAAATTCAGTATGACCTTTGCTTTTATAGGGTCATATACTGTATAATACCTTGACTTAACATATTTTTATTATCTAGTGATATTGTTGGTGGTGGTAAAAGCTGGTGTTATGTTTGAGGGGTTAGTACTTTAATAGCACTACAAATTACACCATGACAGTAATAAAAATGCATATATCCTTTTAGAAAATCACTAATTTATCATTTCATTTCACTTAAGCTACAATTAATAATAGCAGGGCTGTTGTATGTTTTGTGTCATACAAACTATTAAAGGACCATTAAAGCTAAAAAATGAAATGCTCTAATTCGTTAGAACATGTCATTTTCAACTAGAGACTCTGTACTGTAAAAGATTAAACACATAGCAAAATTTGTACTAGTAGACACACTAAGGTATTGATCTAGATCCATTTTCGTATATTTGATGCCACTATTTGGCCACTAAAAATAATCACATAAAAAAATGTTAACTTGTTCACAAAGGTTGCGTTTCTCAATGAAATTGACATTGGTTTTTGGTAATTAAAAGTCCACTAATTGCAGCTGCTCACCATACTTCTTAAATTCCAGACAGTGACAAGGTTAATCAGTTAGCTGTTAAGGGTAATATTTGCTATAGTGTAGGGATTACCTTCCCATCTGACACCTCCCACCCTCTGATTCCTACAAAAAAAATGCTCTGTTCCATCCTTCCCCAACTGGTCACCACCATCTTTGGTACTCAGTTTATGTTTTTTTTTTTTTGTTTAATATTTATGTTATTCATTTTTTTTTTTTTTAACAAGGTTTATTGGTGAGAGTTACATCACAACTTGCAGTTCAATATAATAACAGTAATAGTTTAAACATAGGATTGAGTATGTTGGTATGTTCTTAAAATCGTTCAAGCCTCTGCTTTCCTAAATGCATAAGCAAAGGAGTCAAACCTTCCTCTCGTCAATTTTAGCTTATAGATGGTACATTACTTTTGAGCTTGCTTCGACGAGCTGGGTTGCTTGTTGTAATAGAAAGTCCATATCATTAATAAAACATATTCTTATACACTTTACATCAGGCAACTAAATACAATATTAGTGTAGGTACTCAGCATGCTTGTTTCACACAGCTGAGGATATCACAGTGCCTGATATCTTCACACTGACGGGTGTAGAGTTCGGGAGGCAGAATAAGAGACAGAGAGGAAAATGGAAAGAGAAGAGTGAGATAACGGAGTGGGGAGAAAAAAAAAAACTGCAGGGGGGGGGATATGGGAGGGGAAAAGTAGGGTGATGAAGGCATTCCCAGTGGTTATGAATGAGTCCTACAAGTTAAAGCCCTTTACCCACCCAGGTTAGTGTCATCATTTCATGTGTAGCTAGTTTGCAGATCCCCCACTCTGGCCCTCCATTCCTGTACGCTTGGAGTCTGTGATCTTTTCCAGTACGCCGGAATGAGCCCCTTTGCACCATTCAGCATCAAAAAGAGGAGCAGGTACTTATGCTCCCCAGCTATCTTAGGTAGTTTGTGATAAATCAGATATGTTGGTTTTGGAGGTATTATGATCTTGAGAATTTTGCTCATTTCTCTCAGCACCTCCTCCCAGAAAGGCTGTATTTGTAGGCAGGTCCACCAAATATGAAGGAGAGTTCCCTCCCCTCCACAGCCCCTCCAGCACCCCCCGCTTGTGTGTGGGTACATTCTTTGGAGTCTATGGGGTGTTAGGTACCACCTACTGAGAAGTTTATAATGCATTTCCTGAATTCTCATTGAGACTGAGGCCCTGCTAGCTCTCACAAAAATCTTTATCCAATCGTTGGCCGCTATCTCCTGCCCAAGCTCCATCTGCCAGGCAGACGCGTATGTCGGGAGGACAGATCCACCCTTAGTCAATAGTAGTTTGTATAGCTGCAATATAAGATGGGTTGGTGTCTGAGGCATCGTGCATAGCACTTCAAAACGTATTCTGCATCTAGTCAGCACCCTCTGCTCCTTGTGAGTGTCGAAGTAATGTGTGATTTGCGCGGCTCTATACCAGGATGCAAAGATGGTCTGGTCCCAGTTGGCCAATTCTGCCTGTGTTTTGATTTTATCTTGTTGTAAGATATTGGAGATAGCGGCCTCTGCTAGAGTATAAGATTCCCTGGGGTGTGCGGCCTAAATTCCATTCCCAGATCCGGGTTCTCCCAGATGGGGATGTTTGGTGAGGCGAGAGCAAACACGTATGTACTCTCATCCATTAATCTGTCCCAAGCCTTAAGAGTTTCTGCTATCATGGGGTATAGTGAGATAGTTACTGGGCGTTTTTTTGTAGAGACTCAGGCCAGTGCACCAACGTTTCCCTGTCGCATGACTTCGTTGTCAATTTGTATCCACACTTTGTTACAAGAGTTCCAGTTCCACTCCACCACCCTCTTAAGAAATATGGCTCTTTGATACTGCCTCATGAGAGGAACTCCCAGCCCTCCTCTGTCTCTAGCCAAGTATATAGTATGTTTTCAGACTCTAGGCCTAATCCCGTTCCATATGTATGCCTCTATAGCCATTTGGATTGGATTGTTGGATATAATGTGAGGCCGACGAGGTCGCAACTGTCTGCATAACATATAACACTCTTGGTAGCATGTTCATCTTCACGACCCCGATTCGCCCATCCACGAGATGTTTTTTTTTCCAATTGGATAAATCCCTAAGGATATCATCCCAAATGCTTTTCTAATTCAGGTCCGCAATCTCCGATATACTTGGTGAGATTGTGATTCCTAAGTATTTTATATTTTGGTGAGCTATTTTTATTGGGCAGTTAGAGCTGAGGGCGTCAAATAGTTCAGGTGGTTCTGTAAAATTTAAGATCTCGGATTTCAGGGGGTTGAGGAGGAAGTTTGACACCTCACCAAAGGCTGTAAATTCTGAAAGGGCCTCACTTAAAGAATTAGCTGAGTCAGAGATTGTCAGGAGGACGTCATCGGCATACATCGAAAGTTTGTGTTCAATGTTGCCAATGGGAAAACCCCTAACCGCTGGGTTGGCTCTGATTTTACTTGCTAAAACCTCAATAGTAAGGGCGAATAAGAGCGACAATAGGGGACACCCTTGCCTAGTCCCGTTTTTGATCAGGAAAGTTTAAGAGAGTACCATTAACTCTTACCCTTGCATTCAGAGCTGAGTACAGGGACATCACTCTGTTTATAAAGCTAGGCCCAAAGCTGAATTTCTTCAGCGTGAGTCGGATGAATAACCAGCTAACTCGGTCAAATGATTTTTCTGCATCTGTTGTGACCAGGGAGAGTGGCGTGTTGTTTATCTGGGCGTGAGTTATCATTTGCAGGATCTTAAGGGTATTATCTCTGGCCTCGTGGGTGGGTATAAACTCCACCTGATCAGTGGAAATTAATCCGGGGAGGTATCTATTCAAACGGGTGGCCATCTTCTTTGCGAGGATCTTCACATCTGAATTTAATAAGTATATAGGCCTGACGTTCTTGGGCTTTACCTGTGGTTTCACGGGCTTAGGGATGACCGTAATATAAGTCTCCAACATGGAGCCTGGAAGATTGGGGGATTCTGATAATGAATTGAATATATTTTGTAATATTTTAGGCCAAAGCCGTCAGGCCCAGGGCTTTTCCCTGATGGAAGATCTTTGATGGCTTTTTGTACTTCCTCTTTTGTAATTGGGGAATCCAATAGTTCCATCTCCTCGTTTGTAGGCTTAAGGAGGCCAACACCTTCAAGGTGTTCCAGCACACCTCTGTCCTCCTGTGACGGTAAGGGGGCGTCATCCCCAATCTGACTGGTATGTTGTAGGTTGTAGAGGGACTCGTAGTAAGCCCTAAAGGTATCCGCTATTGATTCCCCATCTGCCCGAATAGTCCCCTCTCTATCTATCATGTGATGAACGTAGGCCTTCAGTTTTTTCCTCACTATGGCTCTAGCGAGGAGCTTTCCAGGCATGTCGCCTTGCTCGAAGTAAAGCAGCCTCAAGATAAGTGCCTTTTTTTGGTACTCTTCCTGCAGAAACTGCAGCAGGTTTGCCCTGGCCAGAGTCAGATGCCCCAGGCCGGCCTCGTCGAGCAGGTGTTTTTTGTGTAATTGCTTTGTTCTCGCGACTTGTGGTCAAAAGAGTTTGATAGCATTCTCTCCTCAATCTATTCAATCTCGCTCTCCGCTTGAGCAGGAGGCCTCTGATGGTACATTTATGCACCTCCCAAATAGTAGAATTGTTTAACCGCTCATTAGCGTTGAGGAGAAAGAATTCTGTTAAGGATTTCCGGATATCAGTGCTGAACGCCTGGTCATCCAGAAGCATATCGTCAAGTCTCCACATGAAGGGAGTGATAGGGGTGTTGGGCCATTGGATAGAGCATCCAACTGGGGCATGATCAGACCATGTGATAGCATAAATATTGCTACTTTTAGTGATTATTAGGCCCGTAGAGTCAGTAAACAGGTATTCTATCCTGGAATACTTTCTGTGTGGGTGTGAGTAAAAAGTATAGTTTTTAGCAGACGGGTGATGCGTGCGCCATATGTCATGTACCGCCAATTCTGCCAGTGAGGAAGCCATATGCCTCAAGATTTTTTGGGAAGTGCTGGAAACGCAATTGGATGCATCAAGAGAGGGATCAAGGGGTGCATTAAGGTCCCCTCCCAGGTACAGCACACCGGTCTGCACCTCGAGAATTTTACGGATGACCTTTTGAAAAAAGAGGTGCTGGGATTAGTTAGGGCAGTATATGCTTGCAAGTGTGATGGGCCTGCCAAACAGGGAACCGGTAAGAACTAAGTATCTGCCCTCTGGGTCTTTATAAGTCTGCAGGAGTCGGAAAGGCATTCTTGTACTAAAAATAATTCCAACCCCATTTTTCTTTTTAGGACCAGAAGCAAAATGGGCATTGGGGTACTGGCGACTGAACCACTTTGGCTCATGCGTAGCTGAGAAGTAGGTCTCTTGTAGATATATTATGTCCCCACCCATTCTCTGTAAATCTCTTAGCACTATGGAGCGTTTATTAGGGCTATTTAAACCCTTAGTGTTTATGGATATGAGCTCAACAGAAAGGGGTCTATGTCTACCTTTCTGACATGCCATGTTGTGCAGGTGTCCTTGGTGAGGGCTATGGGAGGGGAGAAAGTAAGGGATGTGTGCGGTGAGCTGAGGGGAGGAAGAGAGGGGAGAAAAAAAAGGGTAAGAAGAGGCTAAGAGAAATAGAGAAGTGAAGAAGTTAGTTAGAAGGGGAGTCTTCTCTAGGAAGACAAGTTCTTTAGAATATAGATATTATTTACTACAATTGAATCCAGATGTCTTTGAACAATAATAACAGTCAGTAAATTCTATATTATAAGTAAACTATATCAACTACTATAACTAATCAGGGGTAGTTGTCCCTGTGTTTTTCGCAAGTTATATAAACAGATAACATTTTCTTTGTAAATCAGAATAATCCGTAAAAGCAAACCTTGTAGCATGAGTAATTCCCTATGAAGTAAGGAGCAGGTGCCATTAGAAAATGAGTCATCAGTGTCTGCATGCCTGCACCGCCCTACTCTTCTATCTACTCTAGGAGTGCTCGAATTTTCCCCTTCTTACCTAATTGTTCTGTATGTTACGATGTGAGCAAGCCTGGGCCTATCTCTGCAGCGCATTTCCCAGCGAATGTGCCGCTTATCATTAAAGTGGTATATAGTGAGGCAGTAATGAGCATGGGGTCTGGTATAGGCATTTCTGAATCCTGGACCTAAACCGGGATGCTAGTTGCGGTTAGTTATCCAGTTAATTGTGTGCGGGCAAGTCCTTAAGGCATAACTCAGACACAGACTTCAATCAAGTGCTTCCCCTTTGGCCCTCCCATACTTTTTGGCCCTAGAGAGGGTAAAATAATGGTGACATCCCCTGGATGGTAACCAGGTTGAATACCTCCACCATGGGGCTCCCTGCCTGGTCAACAGGGCAATTCTAAGAAGCTTCTCTAAGGGACATGCTGTAAACTTCATAATCTGTGTCTGTAAGCTAATCCGTTTCTCTCAAGTCTTTATAGCCCCGGTCTAATAGTCGCTAGGTAAAGGCCCACTCAGTTCTTTCCCTCTTTAAGATGTAGGAAGGTGTTATGTAAAGTAGAGGCGAGGTGGCTAAACTAACCTATAGACATTACTCTAAGTTAGGGTTTGATACATACACATATAATTATAAAAAAATAATCTCTCCTTTGACAATGAAACAATACACAACATGTGTAAGTCGAACATTAACATTTAACTGGCATAAGTAACTTTTAAATTATTAACTACATACGACATTTGAGTCCATCAAGGGTTTCTGCGGCAGTGTCCCAAAAGTAAGGCACCAAGGTACTCGATTCAGGTAAGTTCAATCGTTAGGGACCGGAAAGTTCAGGGTCCCCAACACTTTAGTTGCAGAATTGCTGGATTTCCTCATGGCCCACACCATGAGGTCCCTATGGAGCTGCATCGGCATTCTGAGGGGGCCTTATATCAAGGCCAAGTGCTTGATTGAAATTGGGAAGATCCTCCATGGTTCTGAGGATATGTGAAGTGTTGAAACTTGTAGCTATCAGACAGGTAGGGAATCCCCATCTATACAGTATCTTCTTCTCCTTCAACACAGATGTGACGTATCTCAGGTCCCTTAATTTTTGCAATGTTGTTGGGCACAAATCTGAGTACACCTGGATCTCCGAACCCCTGAACTCGATTGGGTGTTTTGCCCTGGCCATTCTCAGGACCTCTTCCTTATCTTTAAAAGACAAAAATGTCATTATTATGTCTCTGGGAGGCATTCTGCTTGGTGGTTTAGGGCACAAGGCCCTGTGAGCTCTTTCTATCTGTATATCCGATGCGGTATCGTTGTTTTTGAGGTATCTGATAAACTCTTGGATATAATGCTGCAGGGCAGGAGAATCTATTGTTTCGGGTATACCCCTCAGTCGAAGATTGTTCCTCCTGCTCCTGTTCTCGAGATCTTCTATGCGGTCCATGAGAGTTTGTACCCTGCCTTCCTGGGCCTGTAGATAACTGGACTGTTGTTGCATATCAGAGCTAAGAGTTTCTTGTTTTCCCTCAATTTGAATGACCCGTTGGTCTACCGCCACTATATCCTTTTAAGCTCCTCAAACATGGTTTTAAAGTCCTGCATAGCATTCTTTATGTCCTCTTTGGAGGATAAGTGTATAATGTCATCCTTTGTGAGATTGTTATGGGTCTGGGCCCCAGGCACAGGTTCGTACATCTGGGCCATAGTAGACTGTACTGGTGGTTTGTGTGCAGTTCTGTTAGGGGGTAAGGCAGGGATCAAGTAGCTCTCCATGATCGAAGAGTGTCGGCCCCGTGGTGGTTTATAGTTTCTTTTACTTGCCATGGCGTAAAATAGCTATTCTCTCTGGGGAATATTGCCCCCCTCTGACCTCTATGACTCTCCTTTTAGTCTGGGAAAATCTGTCTCCCCTCTGTTTGAATGTCTGTGACAGTTTACCCAGTTTGAGTCTGTGTGTATGTTAAAGCGGATCTAAGTGCTTAGTTCAGTGTGGAGACACAACCCCCAAGAAGACCCAGAACCTTCCTTCAATGCCAGCTGTGCCTCACTGTATGTCTAAAAAAAGGGGGGTTGTGGAGTGATGTGTAGATCAGACTCAACTTGCTTCCCCAAGTCTGATATGCTCCCAATATCAGATTGTGTGAAAGTGTGCAAGGTGGGGGTGGGGAGCGCTCGAAAGAACTGTGAGTTGGACTGTGATTCTATTATCTATTCCATAAATTCTTTAAAATATTTTCACACAAATCATTTGTAAATATATCTGTGTTTATTGTATAAATTTGTTCCTACTGAAAAGTTCGTGTTTACAACGCTAGTGATAAAGGTGTGTTGGTGATTTTTCTTCTAATCGGCAACTTTATAATTGCCTGATGCAACAATGTGTCGTTTCTAATAAAGTATTGGGTAAAATGTGCGTATATAATTGTTCAATTTGTATCAGATGTTGCTTAAATACTCCTGTTCCTTAGGTTCTGGCTGTTGTGTATAGATTGCTAACTTATAATACTCTTCTGTTTCTTTGAATTTAGAAGTTGTATCTGTGATACATATGCAATGTTACAAATGTTACAAATGTTATTTTAACTATACTTTATAAGTAAATAAATAAAACCGAGC
The DNA here is from genome assembly GCF_027579735.1 of Bombina bombina. Classification (NCBI taxonomy): domain Eukaryota; kingdom Metazoa; phylum Chordata; class Amphibia; order Anura; family Bombinatoridae; genus Bombina; species Bombina bombina. Next base: position 898,985,150 of record NC_069502.1, on the reverse strand, counting down.
TGTTTGTATATAAAAAGACGTTTACTTAGAACTTGATTAAAAAAACTGATTCTACTGGCATAGACAATTCATAAGATGTTTCATACCATATCAGCATACATGTTAGAGCATGTTAGAGCATGTCGGTACCCTATAAAAAAAAAACACAATAAAAACTTAATGTTGTGCAGTGAGTTCAGATATTGTAATCCTTTAGGATGATCCTAAGTTGTGGCCACAACTTGTCCTGAGACTGTTAAAATCCAAATGTGGTATTTGAAGGTTAAAAGTTTACAGCTATACTCCCCCTAACCGGACCTCCAATACTCCTTACCTCCGTGTTTTTTTAACTTCTTTGTGATGCCGTGGGTTCTGGGAAGAGTGCTTCTGTGTACAAGCTGAGTTCTCCAGTTGGCGTGCCGCTGTTTGAATTCCTTCCGCATCTACTTCCTACCCAGGTGTGCGTCTGACGTGGAACACAGAGGACCTATCGGGCAACCGGATCGTGGGGGGAGTGTTCCTGTGCTGGAGCCAATAGTATCCACACTCGATGTCGGGTTTTCTACGCGTTTCAGCGCTGTGACTTGCGCCTTTATCAAGACTGTGTGACATGACACAGTCTTGATAAAGGCGCAAGTCACAGCGCTGAACAGAAGAGTATTATAAGTTAGCAATCTATACACAACAGCCAGAACCTAAGGAACAGGAGTATTTAAGCAACATCTGATACAGATTGAACAACTATATACGCACATTTTACCCAACACTTTATTAGAAACGACACATTGTTGCATCAGGCAATTATAAAGTTGCCGATTAGAAGAAAAATCACCAACACACCTTTATCACTAGCGTTGTAAACACGAACTTTTCAGTAGGAACAAATTTATACAATAAACACAGATATATTTACAAATGATTTGTGTGAAAATATTTTAAAGAATTTATGGAATAGATAATAGAATCACAGTCCAAATCACAGCTCTTTTCGAGCGCTCCCCACCCCCACCTTGCACACCTCACTGTATGTCTAACTGTGTCTGTGCTGGGCTGGCCAAGTTATACCACTGCTTCAATTATATCCCTCCTCCACAAAGGCCAATATAGTAGCCTACTCCCTGTTAATACGTGCAAATAAAGTATAGCCAGTTGTACACTATTAAAGCTCAGAAATTATTCACAGCATACTCTGTGTGTCCCACTGTCAGTTTTGTGCTCTGGTCTGTTCTGCGAGTTGACCTCTTATCAGTGTCACTGAGCTAACAGTGGCTCAGTGGTCTGCAGGGAACAATTTTAGCCCTGTTATGGCTGAGTGTGAGAGCTCTTATGTTTTAGTTACGGACTAATTGTGTCCCAGTCCGGCTACGTGGGTGCGGCCTGCGTATTTTTCGTGCGTTCGGGAGCCTATGATTATATGACTGGCTATGTATGGTCTTCCGTTGGGTGAATCCGACCCTGGAGTGTGTGAGGTATGTACCTGGGTTAGTCTTTAGGTCAGAGTGGTCGGCGGTACAGATCCCTGATAGATGCCAGTTACAGGGGCCTCGTTCTGAGCAGCGTCTCCTCTGTGAACACTGCTATGTGTTGGTGATGGCATCTGTTGTATTATTGAGAATGGCTAAATTATTTGTGCTGCAGGCTGCTTGTGATCTCGGGTGTTGTAACCAGGTCCCTTAGTGGGTTTTTAAGCATTCGGATCAAGCTGAGTTTAAGCGAAAAACATCAGGGACTACAGAGCACTACTAGTTTGCGGTCATCTCTGTTCATAGTTAGGCTCCGCCCCCATAAGGTATTCATTTTTATTTTCTGTAGTTTTAAGTTCCTTTCTCACCCACCCCCCTCCCTGATCCCCCTCCAAACAGTTCTCTATTCTCCCCCTCCAACTGTTTCCTGCCATCTTTGTTACTGGCAGCTAGTCTGCCAGTAACAAGTTAATACATTTTTATTTTTATTTTTTTCTGTAGTGTAGGGATACCCCTTTTACTTGAATCACCTCCCCCCCTTTTAAGCAATAATTTGTTTTCTATAGGGTAGGGACCCACCTCTGCCTCCAACCTATATTTTTTTTTCTGTAGCATAGGAACGCATACCTCCCTTCAAAATCATTTTTTGTAAAGAAGCGAAGCCAGTCTAACAATAGGAAGCAAATGAAGTAGGAGCACACGCCAAGGCATAAGTGCTGAGCATTAGTGCATGCAGGAAATATAAGTCAAGTGACCAGCTCTCTATATAAATGTTAGACGAGAAAAGATAAAATGCTCAGTTTGCAATGACAGCAACTGCACATGTGCATATTTTTATTTAGTAGGGTCTATTATGCAGTTATATGGAAATTGGTGTATACTTTCCTTTTAAGTGCCTAAGTCATTTAGAAAAGGAAATATTTTGGGGGTAGAGTTGCCAACTGTTATCCAAAATAATAATGGACAATCTGTACATTGGGCATGATGGTGGGGGGAGTAACACAATGCCTCCCCCAATCTTGAATTCCACCATGTATATTTTTCACAACTAAGCAGCCATTTTACCACTTGACTGCCAGTCACATACACATATAAACAGTGGTGATTTGACCCCGTTGACTTCCTCTCACTTCTTTCTGCTCCATTTCTAATTCATTAAAGTATGTCTTTATACATTTAATTAACTGTCATATAATTAACAAAAAAATGGACATTTAGGTGTCCAGAATTTTTGTGAAGATTTTACTGGATAACCTGCTAAAATACTGGACTGCCAGGGGGCGGAGTTTGCCAGCAAGGGGAACAGACGTATGTGCTAGGAGCTCCTCTGCTTAAACTGTTTAATAATGGATATATAGCTAATTTTTTAGTAAGCTAAACTGCTAAAAACCCCAGAGATAAGAGATAACTATATTCTTTAATCTTTTATGGAGCAAGAGTCTGCTATTTGCTGATTTTGGAGCTTTTCTATCGACCATAAAGGTGTAAACCTATGGCATCCGACGAGACCGTGTGGAGGCGACCTCTTCTTGCAATTGCAGTGTGCTTTCCCCATAATAATTGCTACATGGCTATGGATGCGGCACTGCACAAGTTTGAGGAGAACGTCTGTGAGATTTTGGAAGACAGCTATTCAGAACTGAGCCTACTACTGGCGCAACTACTCCAAAATGTCTCCACCTCACATGTCATACAAGATGGCGGTGCGGAATCAGGATCCATCACTGACAGCCTGGATGCCTCAGCAACACCTGCTGGATTCCAGAGTCAACTCCCTATCCTCAACTTGACAAAGATAACTGACAATGCAGAGAATCCTGAGTGGGGAAATCTAACTACACCGGAAACAGCAATCTGCTCACAACCTTACCATAGGTCGGAGAATAATGCACCACCGGCAGTGACGGCCATTCTGGAAGGAGATTGCGCATATCATCGTGGCCCACGCGGCGAACGATCATCTGCCAGGACAAGGACACTGGCCTCAGAGGAAGCCAGAGGTTCAGAGGTGACTACTCATGCGGTAGATTCTAAGGAACTATCTACATACAAGCAGATCCGCATAGATAATTCCTGCTCTCTGCTCCAATGGTGGATAAAAGCTTACCAGTCTCCAGGCTTATGTTACGGAGGAACCATGTTGTGCCTACACATTTGGTCCCATGCCCTCCTAGGACTACTGCCAGATACTGGGGTAACATTTGCTATGGGCATAGGCTGAAGAGTCGGCTATATAGCTTTTGACAACAGCCTGCATTCTCAATAAATGTGGTATGGGACTCCTCTGTTCTCACATTCCAGAAGGTTATATGGCTATGATCTCACTAAGGGGAAAATCGGACATAGCTTGTGAAAAATTAGTTTGAATTAGGGTATATTTGTGCCCACAATTGATGTTAACATATATGGGTCAGGTTTGCTACGTATAATTTAATACTGCTTATTATACTATTTGTTACTTGTTTATATGCATGGTCATGGTAGGGATTTTATGGTATATGAAGTCAGTTTATTAGCATGAACTAGATTAGTTAGATAGTTTATTGTTTTACATGTTCCGGTCTAATACCAAAGCATTCTATTTCATCTGGAGCTCTATTGACCACACACTTAACACTCCTGCCACTGACAGTTGCGCTGCGAGACTACCTTAGACATACAGTCTAGACAGAGATGGCGTATAATGTGGTGCTCCATTTCCTTTGTCACAATGGTACTCAAGTTGGTTCTCATGTGGTAGATCTGTGCAGGTTAGCTAGCATAGTTTAGTCCTCATATGTTGTGCTGTATAATCCCAGCTTTCATCACTACATATATTGAATCTATATCCTTATGGCATATTTAGGCTTGTTTTAAACTTGTATGGTTAATATAGGCTCCGATAATTGTTTCACCTTCATGCGATACGAGAGGGCCCTTCATGTTCTTTAGGAGACTGACTGTAGCCCATATACTAATTTGCCTGTGATACTATGAGTCTCTGCAGGGAGGTAAGATAGATGTCAGCGTCCTACTACTTTGATCTGCCTTTAGCACAATATTATTTAAGGCTTATCTATATGTATTGCCATTGTAGGTTATGTACAGTATATTCAGTTAATTTGCTAACAGAAGTTAGATTAGCTATCTAGCCTATTGTTTTACATATGTATGTTAAATTTCAAGGCACACAGCATGGTTAATATGGTTTATTTTAACTGTTCTTGTATCCTACCCCTCTCCTGTAATATATGTGACTGCAATGTAAACTTTTTCTATGCTGCATTAACTATTTAATTCTATTCTATGCTTTTCCACTTAATGCACGCAAGGGTTGTATTATACATGGTTTGCAGTTTGAGATGCGTTCCCAGAGTACACATATTATGCAGCAGGGGTTTATATTGCCGGCGTATTTTTATTAGCATAAGATATAGATTTGCTCTCATCTCAAAGCAAATAGAGATCTTAGCCTTATTCTTTAGTCTACTTATTTGGTTCAGAGTCAACACTGGCAAAGTAATAGACCTATGACACTATGACACTATGTTCAAAACATCTACTATGTTTTCTATGAGTATTCAGATATTAATATACTAAACCATATACAGGGGAACTATGGTATCTGCACAGTCCCATTCTCTAGCTGTAATTGTTTTTAACTTATGATTTCTTGCTCTTAGCCCTCATTACTGACAGAAATTGATATGTTAACTGCTGCATATACAGTGTTTCATGGCTTAGAAGCTAATTTACAATGCAAACTGGCACCCTATATGTGCTTACTATTCCTTCTTCATAGCTTATGATGTTCAATTGTATGCCTCAGCTCTGTTTAGTTAGCTATGTCCAGCCATTTCTTTTCACACAGCTCACATACTAAATTTAGGACTGATTTAAACAACCCTTTGTTCTGTTCTTATGGGTTCATATTGTATAGATTATAAATTCTAGGCTCACCTGCAGGCAGTCAAGGTTTATTTTAATGCTTTATTGTCATTGTTATGTCTGTTTTCGGCGCTTCAGGTTCTATGCTATATGAGATCTCTACCAGGCTGGCCCGAACTACGCTTAAGGCTCTGTACTTAGTGAGACTTTGCCACTCCTGGCCCACATTAAAGTATCTAGACTATGGTTTTTTTATCACATAATTCTAAGTAAAATAATTAATACTCTTCTTTACCCTACCATAGAGACCTACGACTAGATATAAATATATAAATACCCATTTATGCTTGTCAGTTAGCTTATACCACTCCCCTGATTACTTTGGCCTATCATAGATTACTCCGCCCCCCCCATTATTCCCTATATTAAGAGCGGTGCTTACCCGCTGACTATCCCCCCACTCTTGAATTTCAGAGCCGTTAATTAAATTCTAGCCACCTTTGAGTGGTGTTTATTATTTAGAAGCTATGCAATCCAAAAGTGTCTATCAATCTGGCTACCATATGATTTTCAATATTTATGACCAACTGGCCTATAAGTGGCCTCTCAAGTAGTCAGCCAATTATCTAGTATATTCATAAAATAGAGGTTTCAGAAGTTTGCTTGTTGTTATATCCTGTTGTGCATTTATCTTTGTTTTTTTTAACTTTTTTCTTACTGTTGCATAATGATATGTATGTCCTTGCTTTTATAAGGATATCATTGTATGTGAATTGTATCGCAAAACCTCAATAAAAAAAAATTAAATAAAAAATACTGGACTGCCTGGTTGTATACTATAATACCTGGTAACCATAGGGGGGCTGTAAGGGACAGAAACACTAGGGGAGAAGTCGTTTGTACAATGGCCGTTAGGGGTTAAAAATATCATCTCCCTAAGGGCATCATTTTAAAACATCTCTGGTTTTCCATGACAACAATCGAAGGGGCTGCACATAGGGGATTCTATAAAAAATGTGCTGCAAATTGCAAGACATCTCCCATAGAAAGTAATGGAGTTTGCTGGAAAGGGAAACTTCGCTTGGGAGAGTGAAGTTAGAAGGGATCAGAGGGCGCATTTTAATAACCTTGTAAGAACAGGAACCCAACTGTATGCCCTTAATATCTGTTTTCCCTCTAATGTGTGAAGCTAATACCTCCATTGAAAATGCGAACAGGAGCAGGGACAGGGGGCAACCCTGTCTCGTTCCGTTTTGAATGTTAAAACTATCAGAAAGTGTACCATTGGCCTTGACCCTAGCCATTGGTTGTGAATAAAGACTAAAGATTCTGTTGATCATTTTAGGTCCTAGTCCAAAGGCGTTTAAACATAATCTTAAGAAATTCCAGTCCAGTCGGTCGAACGCTTTCTCAGCATCCATTGAAATTAGAATAGATTCTTCCTTCAACCGACTGGAATGTTCGATGAGGTGAAGGACTCTAATCATATTATCTCGTGCCTCTCTTTTGGGTATAAAGTCTGATTGATCAGCGTGGATTAATTGAGGGAGAATTTTGTTAATTCGTGAGGCTAAAATTTTTGGGTATAGTTTGATATCTGTATTGAGTAACAAAATAGGGTGATAGCTTTTGGGTCTGGTGGGGTCTTTGTCTGTTTTCGGGATAACTATTATGTGTGCTTTTAGAACTTGTTTTCACCAGGATTGATGATTATTAATGGATTGGAAAAGCGTTGTGAGGTGGGGGGCTAAAAGTTGGGCAAATTGTTTGCAATAAAGACCCGTAAAGCCATCTGGCCCTGGGCTTTTATGCAATGGGAGAGTTTTGATGGTGGCTAAGGTCTCCTGTATAGTTATAGGTTCCTCTAGTGCGTCAGCTAGTTTAGCATCTAGAGCTGGTAGTACGGCATCTGCTATATATTGTTCACTAGCTGTTTCTACCCTTGACAAGGGAGGGGAGGGAAGGTCATAGAGTTTACTGTAGAATGTTCTCATTTGGGCCACAATTTGGTCACTACTCACTAGGTTATGCCCATCCTCATATCTTAAGGAGTGTATGTAGGTGTCATTCTTACGCTGTCTGAGTGTCCTGGCCAAGGGTGTCCCTATTCTATTTGATTCAGAGAAGAATACTTTCTTAAGGCGGTATGCCTTATTTTGTGCTTCTCGATATAGTAAGTGGTTGAGTTTGTTCCTGGCCCTTCTCAAGTGTCCCATTATCAATTTATCAGAAGGGTTCCTTTTATGTTGAATTTCCAATTCACGTATCGTTTGGAGTGAAGAGGCGTACACCGTTCTATATGTTTTGGTAAGAAAGGCCTTATATTTTATTAGCTCACCTCGGATTACTGGTTTGTGAGCTTCCCATAAAGTCAGAGGGGAGATGTCATGTGATGCGTTAAGTTTAAAATATTCCTCTATGTGTTCAGATAGTTTTTTTGAGTAGTAAAGGGTTTTTAAGCATAGTGTCATCCAGTCTCCAGATAAATGGGGACAGAGGGATTCCGACCATTTCAGGGACACACTGACCATAGAGTGATCCGACCTACTAACCGAATCTATGTCAGAGCTATCGAGCAAACTATATGTGAGCTGGTCAACAAAGATATAATCAATCCGTTAGTAGTTATTATGTGGGTTAGAGTAAAATGTATAGTTTTTTTGTCCTGGGTGTTTTGTGCGCAAGGAATCTATGAGAATAAGTAATATCAGATTTATGTGGACACTCGAGATTGTTTTTGAAGATATTCCACTACGACCAGCGGAGCAGTTAAGAACAGGTTCCAGTGGTAGATTCAGGTCTCCAGCTAAAATGAGAGACCCCTTTTGTAATTGTAAGATTTTACGAGTGATTGTTTTAATGAACCTATCTTGTTTAGTGTTTGGTGTATACATATTAACTAATGCTACTGGTCGATTTTGAAGCAATCCTACTAAAATAATCCATCTACCCCCAGGGTCAGAGTCAACCGATATTAATTGAAATGGTGTGGATCTGTGTATTAAAATGCCCACTCCTCCCCTCTTCTTTGAGTTAGAAGCAAAGTGTCCCACATGGAAGTCCCTATTAAAAAGTCTAGGGGGTTGTAGTTTAGAAAAGTGTGTCTCCTGACAGAAGACGATATCTGCTTTTGATTTTTTAAACCAGGAGAGAGCTACCGAACGCTTAGTCGGTGAGTTTAACCCCTTAACGTTGAGTGTGATCAGTTTAAGTGGTTGCAGTCCCATTGGTAGGGGTTAGGGAGGTGGAATGCATTGCATGGTATATAGTGTTCCTGAAGTGTCTATTAATTAACATAGGTGAATACAACAGAGTCTCATTCATTATGTCTTCGTGGCTCACTGTGGGGGGAATTTTACTTACCAGTGTGCTATACAACAGGTAGGGAGCTTGAGTCCAGCTGGGTCGAGAGGAAGACAGTGGAAGAGGGAGAAGTAGAGAAGGTAGAAAAGGAGCGGTTCTCAAAAAATGTGTTCTAACACTGCGGTAACATAAACATAACGTTAGTATATTAACAAATATAACAAATATATCAAACAAATCCATAGAAACTCTCTATGGTAGCAAGAGAAAAACAGGAGGGGAAACAAGTGGAAGCTACAACTTTTGGTAGCTGATCGGCTCATGTTAATAAAACAGGATACAGTAATAATTGGGTTTTGATAGCTTTAGGCTATCTTGCTATACAACACATTCAAGTGAGGGGCAAGGAAAGGAGGCAGGGGTGGGGAAGGGAGGGGAAGGGGAGGAGGAAGGGGAGGGAAGGAGGAGGGAGGGGGGAGAGGGAAGGAGGAAGGGAAGGAGGAGGGGGAGGAGGGAGAAGGGGAATAGGGAAGGGGGGAGAGGGAGGAGGGGGAGGGGAGAGGGGGAGGAAGGGTGGGGGGAAAGGGGATTGAAGGCAAGGGGAGGAGAGGGAGGTAAGGAGGAGGAGGAGGAAAAAAAGGGGCAGGGAGGGAGGAGGAAAGAAAAAGGAGGAGGAAGAGGGGGAGAGGGAGAGGGGGGGAGGAGAGGGGGAGGGGGAAAGGGAACGAAAATAGAAAGAAGGGAAGGAATATGAGAGTGGGTAAAATGAAAAGAAAAAGAGGAGGAGGGGAGGAAAGGGAGAGAAGGAGGAGGAAGAGGGGGGAGATCAAAGGTGGTGAGTGAAATGTTACATTCTACACTTATTTACAGTCTGTAACTGCCTTTGTAAAAACAATTTAAATATTCATAACCATCAGCGGGCATGTAATAATAACAAAGTGTACAAAGAAATGAGAAAGGGAGAGAGAAGGAGGAGGAGAGTGGGTAAAGGGAGGGGGGAAAAAAGAAGAAAGGGAGGGAAGGTATATAGAGAGAGTGGAAAGGAGATAGAGGAAAGATAAAAGGCAATAAATTAAAAGTTGCATACTACACCCCCTTTTTTTTCTTTTCTTTTTTTAAAGATAGAATTAACAAAAATAATTGACTTATACTTGCACGTATGCTGGTAGACCTTAAGGCAAAGAGCAGTCACTAATCTGTGGCAACAAAGTTAACTAATCTGTCCATAAGAAGGAAGATGAACCAAATGTTACTTCTATAATGGACAATAATAGCGTCAAAGAGTCCAACAAGGTATTCCCATAGGAATATTCAAGGGAAATCATTGTTTAGTGCACCAAGATGAACAAATTTCGCTTCTTATCTTCAGGTGACTGTTGATGAAGATGCTGTGTGGGCAGCGGCCGCTGCTTCAGTAATTGTCTTGTTCTTTCTTCTGTAAGGGACTGATGTCCATTCTTGTCGATGTGACTTGGGTTGTCCAATATTTTGGGTGTCTTCTTTCAGAGACGGGAGAGATGGTTTTCGGATTTGTAGTTGAGAACAGAAATCATCTAGGTCCTCTGGAGTTTTGTAAGAAAATGTCTTGTTGTCTTTCACGACTTTTAAACAGAAGGGAAATCCCCATCTGTATGGGATCCCCAATTCTCTGAGGTGAATGGTAAGGAATCTTGTTTCTCTCCTCTTAGCCAGGGTCAGTTGACTGAGGTCTGCATATACTTGTAATTGATGACCTTCAAATTGAAGCAGAGATTTCTTTCTTGCCGCTGAAAGGATATTTTCCTTATCTCTAAAGCTCTCAAACTTAAAGGGACATGAAACCCAATTTTTTCTTTCATGATTTAGGAAGAGAACACAATTTTAAACATCTTTCTAATTTACTTCTATTATCTAATTTGTTTTATTCTCTTGATAATTTTGCTGAAAAGCATATCTAGATATGCTCAGTAGCTGCTGATTGGTTGCTGCACATAGAAGCCTCGTGTGATTGGCTCACCCATGTGCATTGCTTTTTATTCAACTAAGGATATCTAAAAAATTAAGCAAAATAAATAATAGAAGTAAATTGTAATGTTGTTTAAATTTGTATTCTCTATTGAATCATGAAAGAAAGATTTTGGGTTTAGTGGCCCTTTAAGGATTGTGTCTTTTGGAGGTGCAGTGTCCTTAGGTAGGGGCCTAAGAGCCCAGTGTTATCTATTTAGAGGAAATTCAACAGGTTCTGTATTATCCAGTAGGGTATTGAACAGTTTCTGGATATAGGGGAGCAACTCTGAGGCTTTGACAGATTCTGGGATAACCCCTTAACCGCCAACCACCCACATCGCAATAAACCTAATTAACCTAATAACCCCTAAACCGCAAAACCCCACATCACAATAACCCTAATTAACCTATTAACCCTTAAACCGCCAAACCCCCACATCGCAATAACCCTAATTAATATATTAACCCCTATATCACCAACCACCTCACATCGCAAATAACTAATTTAATTACTAAGCCCCCTAACCTAATACCCCCTAAATTAACACCAATTACTACTAAATTACAATTAAATAATTCAAATTAAAAAAATCTAACATTAAATTACAAAAAATAAAAAAGTCTAACATTACAGAAAAAAAATAAACAAAATGATCAAAAATAAAAAAATTATACCTAATCCCTATGAATATAAAAAAGCCCCCCAAAATAAATAAAACCCTAATCTAAACTACCAATAGCCCTTAAAATAGCCTTTTATAGGGCATTGCCCTCAGTTAAACAGCTCTTTTACCGCTAAAAAATATTAAGTCTCCCCTAACAGTAAAACCCCCCCACCCTCCTAACCCCCCAAAATAAAAAACCTAACACTAAAAAAAACTAAACTACCCAAAAAAAAAACTAATCTAAAAACAAAGACCCTCAAAAATTAAAATAAAAAAGCCTAAACCTAAGCCCCAAATAGGTACTCACTGTTCCTGAAGTCTGGGGGAGAAGGTCTTCTTCCAGACTGATCCATCATCTTCTATCTTCATCTGGAGAGAATGTGGAGCGGAGGTGCGAAGCTGTGTTCCCGATACCTGGATCCTCAATGGTGGTGGTCCTTGGCGGCGGTCCTCGGCGGCGGCGGTCCTCTTCATGCGATCGTCCTTCGCACACTGAAGATTAAATGCAAGGTACCCCATATTTATTGATCCCATACCCCATAGTTATTTATCCAGGTATCGGGAACACAGCTCCACACCTCCGCTCCACACAGCCTTCACTCCAGACGAAGATAGAAGATGATGGATCCGTCTGGAAGAAGACCATCTCCACCGGACTTCAGGAACAGTGAGTACCTATTTGGGGCTTAAGTTTAGGCTTTTTTTATTTTCATTTTTGGTGTTTTTTTTTTAGATTAGGGTTTTTTTGGGCTTGAAAAAGAGCTGTTTGGCCTTTTAAGGGCAGTAAAAGAGCTGAATGCCATTTTAAGGGCAATGCCCATACAAATGCCCTTTTAGGGGCAATGGGTAGTTTCAGGGGGTTTGGTGGGTGGGGGGTTTTACTGTTAGGGGGGACTTAGAGCTGTTTAACTTAGGGCAATGCCCTACAAAAGGCCCTTTTAAGGGCTATTGGTAGTTTAGTATTAGATTAGGGGGTGATTTTATTTTGGGGGTATTTTTTATTTTTATAGGAGTATTAGTTTAGGTCTAATTTTATTTTATTTTGGATAGCTATGTTTATTTTTTTCTGTAATATTACTTTTTTTATTTTTTTGTAACTTTAGCTTTGGGGTTTGTATTTTTTAAACATAGACTACCCTCTGTGTATCGCCTAGTGACTTTATAAAATACTATTTTGTAGGACAATGTTGTTATGATTTTTAATGTGATTAAACAAAACAGTGTTTTTCTGCATATTTTCATTTCAATATTTAATTTATTCATTTTATATGTTTCTTAATTCTGCAATTGTTTCGGAGCCCTAATGTAATTTATGCATGAAATTCACATACTTAAAACTAGAGAAAACCCATTTGCGAGACACAACGTTCTCAAGGTAAATATTGCCTTTATATGGGCTTCATAGTACTGGTGATATGTCTTATAGAATCTCACAAGCCAAAGAGATTTATAGATTTATATGCTGTAGTATTGACCTTATTGACCTTAGTATTGACCTTAGTATTGACCTTACTTCTTGGGGTAATTACCACATACTTTTTTTGAAGCTACCTATTCCAGTGTGATTGTGCACCAAGCTTTGTAGTCATTGTCTCCATGGATTTCAATAGGTAGGTTTTATTCAGGTTGTAAGTGATTCCGTTTGACTTTCAATTAACTTGAAAATAAGTAAAACTGTAAATCAATAGCAGGTATAGGCTATTTGCAGCATTTTGAAAACATGGTTTTGCTATTTGGCATCTCTAGGGAGCATGTAACAAAGTGCAACATTTACACGTAATCAAGAAGTGTTTAATGTCCTTTATATATTTATTTCTCTCTACAGAAAATATTACAGTATAAAAAAATATATATTTTAACATTTCGGTCTGAGGAAGGGGAGAGTTCTAAAAAAAATGTCACAATAAAGATACTTTGGGGCCGATTTACCAAGTGTCTGTCCAACATGATCCGCTTAGCGGATTGTTTCATTTTTATTAAATGAATATCCAAATGAATGCACCAATGAAAATTAGAGAACATGAAGAAATACTGACAGAAATCATCAGTATCCATTTGTTAACTTTATTTTTTTAATGGATTAATACCTTAGTGTGCTCTCCATGCACATACAGGTAAGTATTTTAGCTACTGGTGAACCTTTTGTAGCTTTGAAACATTTACATTAGTTTTAAAAAAAAAATCAGTATTCACTTTGTTTTAAACTAAATGAATACCAAATAGTGCAACCACTGAATATTTGGGTAAACACATTTTCCTAAATATTCGTAATGAAAAGTAGTATAGATTCATTTATTTGCCAAGTATAAAGAAAGAAAATTACACAAGGAATTTTTCATGGTGCAAAGGGATCAGATGACAATGAACAAACAAATACATTCAGCAATATAAAAAAACTAACCATCAAGTATATTCATAAAGAGTGACTAAAGTGTAATTTATCATACCAAAAGTGAAATAAGAGAAGTATTCATGTTTGTTGTTTTAAAAGCCTTGGGGGGAAAAACTATTCAGAAAATAGTTTGTCCGAGTTTGAAAATCTCTCAACCTTGGCCTACAATAAAAAAATAGACAATTAAAAAAAAACAATGGCCAGGGTGAGATGAATCAGATAACATTTTTACAACTCTTATTTATCCTTCAAAGTGAATTTTCTCAAGAGAATAAAGTTGACACCCATTTATGTGCTAGATTACAAGTTGAGTGTTAATTAATTGCGTGCCTGTAAATTGGCCCGTTTGCGGGCGGGGGATAAATAACCAGCCATTACAAGTGGCTGGTTATTGCTACCGCTAGCTTGCGGTAGCAATTACTGCTTATAAAATCAACCAAAGATCAGATCTCTGGTTAATTTTATAAATGTCCAACAAATACCCCCCAAAATCCACTGGTGTGTATTTTATTAAAAAATAAAAATTGTGTAAGGGAGCAAAAGGCACGGGTAGCTGCAGATAAGCTGAGTATAAACTATCTGAATGGAGGTCTGGCTCTTCCAGACTTCAAATTTTATAACTGGGCAGCATTGATCCGCCTAGTGGTGGATTGGCAGGTAGGCACACATCATTTTTATAGGCATAATCTGGAACAAGCAATAGGCAATATATCAGTAGCTTATTTACCTCACTTAACAAACCTTAAAAGTCTTAAAACCTTGGGCTTAGATTTACTTTATAGAGATCCTCTAAAAGGGGGGCAACAAGCACATAGGATTTTTAAAAAATCATGTCATGCATCTACATTTTTATCCATAGGCAAAAATCCAGATTTTCCAGCGGGACTAGATACTCAGCCCTTTGCACAATGGGAGACACGTGGTTTGAACACCATCAACTCTTTAATAGAACCACTCACTCACTCTGTGAAAACATTTCCTTCTTTGCAAAGAGAATTTAACCTACCTAAAGCTCATTTTTACGCATATCTCCAGGTTTGCTATTATGTGGGGACTTGCAATGCAGACTTTTGGGATGGGTCAACATTTCATCTCACACAATCCTTGTACAAGATGGGTAGATTCTCTCTTTCTGAGATATACCAGGTGCTTTTACACAGATGTCAACAAATATTACAACCAAACTTACTAAAGGGATGGAAGAGAGAGGGGCTTAGAGAAATCACTTGGGAGGAGATGTGGGAAATCATGGAGAAAAAAAACAGGAAAACTACTTTGTCTGCAATGTTCAGGAAATCACAGGTGTGGTTAAAATCCACAGGGTGTATTTGACGCCAAGATGCATGGCCAAGTGGGCCACTAATTGGACCAATAAATGTGCAAAATGCTCTCTGGAATCTCCACACTTATTACACTATGGGGCTGATTTATCAAGCTCCGAATGGAGCTTGATGCCCCTGTTTCTGTGGGAGTCTTCAGGACCGCTGCTCCATAACTTGTCTGCCTGCTCTAAGGCAGTGGACAGAAATCAACCCGCTCAAATACGATCGGGTTGATTGACACTCCCTGCTAGCGGCCGAATGGCTGCAAATCTGCAGAGGGAGGCATTGCACAAGCAGTTCACCAGAACTGCTTGTGCAATGATAAATGCCGACAGTGTATGCTGTCGGCATTTATTGATGTGCGGCGGACATGATACGCTACACTATCCTATTTATGCAATGGGATCCACAATTTAGAGAATTTACCTCCGTATTGACTCTGGTGATCCTGATGGCTAGGAAATGTATATTTAAACAACAGAACAAAAGCTCTGTACCCACTATCCCGTTTAAAAAACATGCTAAAGCTACAAATGTTCGCTGAACAAAAAGAGGTAAGAATAGATGTACAAAATAGATTGGACCTCTTCCTACGGAAGTGTGGCTGTACTGTTGACAATTATATAGATGGTAAATGTAACATTTTATTTTGATGTCTATTCTTGATTATCAATTGTAAAGATCTTTTCTCTAAATAAAACTAATTAAAAAAACAAATTGTAGAAGTTTTATTTTTTAATAAAATAACTACACCAGGCAGTTTTTGGGGGTTACAGTTGGCGGGTATTAGAAAAAAAAAAAAAAGGCACTGAAAAGTAACTTTACATTGCAGTCTATGGAAACTGTTTTTTTTCCAGTAAATATATATGTGGAGATGCAGTTATATACATATATATTTATTTGTTAATTGTGTATATAATCACATAAATATATATGTACATATTCATATACATATATATTTATATTTGCTGCCCATCTCTGCACAACTTACCCCCTTCGCTGCGCTAGTGCTCACGCCATGAACAAGGCTCCCATTGGAAGCGCACTTTATTGAGCACATAGCTTTCCAGCAATGCGAACATGAGGTCACGTTCGCATTGCCGGCCACTTCAAATACCAGAGCTCAATTACGTGCTCTAGTATTATGAATGGAGCGCAAATATTGTGCTTACAAAAGAGCAATTTTACACTCCAATTGTAATTTGGCACTATTTTTTTCCGCAGGTCTCACAATTCAGTTTAGATTCTCCTTTAATGATAATATAGAAGAGCTATACCAGGTTAAAACAGAGGATGATGAAGCTGATTTGATGATGGCTCAATAAAAACAAGTTAAAAGTTTTTGAGACCGGACAACATTTTTAAGTTGCCTTAAGAAGTACAAACATTCAACAAATCATGTTGAATTATTGTGCCAAGGAATTTGTATGATGTAACTCTGTCTACTATGCAATCTTTCATTTTCGGAGAAGATGGTAACAGAGACTTTTTTTTTCTAAAATCAATTACTAAAGCTTTGGTTTTATGAACATTTAATTGAAAATATATCAAATGTCATGCATTCCTCAAAAATGAAAAGCTGTTTCACCAGGCGCATAACAGTCTTAAAATGAGAATATTTATTGTATGATCAAATTAATTAAGCTGAAAAACATTGCAGGAACTATTCACAATCAATCAAATACACAATACATTTAAAAAATGTATTAAATAGTTTGGGAAATATTTACTAGTATTGCGTAAAGGTAAACACATATAGATCAGCACTCCTTGTTCTAGCATACAGTCATTTGTAAAGCCAGTTGTTCATCAAGTGTGACACAAAATGACTGCACTTCCAATGTGGGGCGCGATCCGATATAGATTGTAGTTTGCGGCGAAAGTGAGGGAACCCCCGCCGCCCATAGTTTCAGCTCGCAACTCGAGCTATTCCATATACGGCACCGTCAGATGCTAAAGTGCCGTAATTCTGATAAACCAGCGATGTCCAGAAATCTGCATAAATACAAATTTCTGGAGTCGCCAGTGACTTACGGCACTTTAGAAACTGCCGGCGCCTACAAAACCTGACTAAGTTATGAAATCACCTGTACTGTCCAACACGCCTCCCAAACATAGCCCGACACGTCTAACCCTCTATCCGCTATCCCCCCTCACTCTCCTAATAATAAATGCATTAACCCCTAAACCACCACTCCCGGACCCCACCGCCACCTAATAAAGTTATTAACCCCTAAACCGCCGCTCCCGGACCCCGCTGCCACCTACATTAACTACCCCCTAATGTGAGTTCCTACCCCGCCGCCACCTACATTAACTACCCCCTAATGTGAGCCCCTATACCGCCGCCAGCTATATTACCTACCCCCTAATGTGAGCTCCTACCCCGCCGCCAGCTATATTAAAATTATTAACCCCTAATCTAATCCCCCTACCCCGCCGCCAGCTATATTAAATTAATAAACCCCTAATATAATCCCCCTACACCGCCGCCACCTATATTAAATTAATTAACCCCTAATCTAATCCCCCTACACCGCCACCACCTATATTAAATTAATTAACCCCTAATCTAATCCCCCTACATTGCCGCCACCTATATTAACTTAATTAACCCCTAAAATGCTAAACTATCCCTACCACTAAACCTAAGTCTAACCCTACAAATAGCCCTGAAAAAGACTTTTTGCGTGGCATTACCCCAAAGTAAACAGCTCTATTGCCAGCCCTTAAAAGGCCTTTTTGCGGGGCATGCCCCAAAGAAATCAGCTCTTTTACCAGCCCTTAAAAGGGCTTTTGGCGGGGCATTGTCACAAAGAAATCAGCTCTTTTGCCTATAATCTAAATCCCCCTACACCACCGCCACCTATAATAAATGTATTACCCCCTAATCTAATCTAATCCCCCTACACCGCCACCACCTATAATAAATGTATTAACCCCTAATCTAATCCCCCTACACCGCCGCCACCTATATTAAATAGATTAACCCCTAATCTAATCCCCCTACACTGCCGCCAGCTATATTAACTATATTAACCCTAATTATATTAGGGTTAATATAGTTAATATAGTTATTATATTATATATATATTAACCCTAATTATATTAGGGTTAATATAGTTAATATAGTTATTATATTATATATATATATATTAACTATATTAACCCTAATTATATTAGGGTTAATATAGTTAATATCGTTATTATATTATATATATATTAACTATATTAACCCTAATTATATTAGGGTTAATATAGTTAATATCGTTATTATATTATTTTTTTTTTTTTTATTATTTTTTTTTTTTTCAAAAAAGCTTTATTGAAAGGTATTCAAAAGGTTACAAGTTTTTAAAATTTTTCAAAGATGCATGTGAAAACATAGTTATGAGGTCAATACATTGCGAATTGCGATGTCTAATAATAACATGTGAGAACCATTCTTCCCCTAGCTCCCCTAAACATGATAAATTACTGGCCGCTCATAGAACATGTGGAGTTTTAGCTCCAAAGAGATCAGAACACAGGTCAATGTGCACTTGTATGTTAAAAAGTCCAAAAGTCCAGCAGTGCACTTTTCCTGGTGTTTTACGGCCATTCCTACTAAGTTATATATACATAATCTAGGATCACCAGAGAGTGGGAAGCAGAGAGTGGAGGGGGGGAAAGAGGAGGGGGGGATTGTTTGGGGTTCGTTTGTGCAAATCTCATGAAGATTAGGTGGGGGGGGATAGGTAAGTATGAGGGAGGGAAAGGAGGGAGGATGGGGGAGGGGGGGGGGGTCAGTGGATGGATCAGAGGTCCGTGCAGTAGTCAGAGTTTCCCTACACTATCCGTTGTCTGTCCGTTGTCTGTGTGTCGCCCAGTTTTCCAACATCATCTCGTGTGTGTCCACAGTCCCATGCTGGATGTGGTGATATCTTTCTAGGTGTAGCAGCGTATCTACTTGTTCTTGCCATTCCTTAAATGTCGGAGTGGTGCTGGATTTCCAATGCCTTGGGATCAGCAATTTGGCTCCATTCAGCATAATCAGTAATAGTGCTCTACTGGCTTTACTAGGCAATTTGGGCAATGAGAGGTATAGTAATGTTTTTGGGCTGTTCTGCAGAGGTTTCCCCAGGACTAGTTCCATGTGATTAAGGACGCCAACCCAAAAATCATCTAGCTTGGGGCATTCCCACCATATGTGTGTTGGTGTGCCAGCTGCGCCACAGTCCCTCCAGCATTTGCCTGAGGCCTGTTTATAAATCTTCTGTAGCCTGCTGGGCGTGAGGTACCACCTTGCTAGGCATTTGAAACTGGATTCCTGCACTCTCATGGAGATTGAGGCTGACTTGGTCACTAAAAAGGCATTCTGCCAGTCCCCATGGTCAATCTCAGTTTGCCATTCCTTTTCCCACATTTTCGTGTAGGAAGGGGGTGTCTGGGCGTCATCTGACAGTAGCAGTTTATAGAGTAGTGAGATTGCATGAGCAGTTGGTGAGTCCTTCAGGCACAAGGTCTCGAAGGTGGTGGGCGCTCTGGTTAAACAAGGTCTGTGTTTATGTGTCACAATGTAGTGGTTTAACCGCATGTGTGAGTACCAGTTCATCCCCAAATGAGGATGATCCTTCAGGATGTCCGCTAATGTCTTGAGCTTGTGTCCGTCTGTCAGTGACTTGATGACGTAGTTATTTAAGGGTGTGTCAGCGGTGGCTCTATTATCAGGGTAATTCCATGGTAGTGCAGCATTGTGATAAGTAGGGGTTAGTGGGGAATGTTTAGTTGTTATATGCGTTGTAGTGTTTATTATCTTGTCCCAGGTGGAATAGAAATCTGCCAAGAGGGGATACGTTTTTGTGGCTGTGTGCCTATCCTTTTCTAGTAGCCAGGCACCTAGGCCTGCGTTGGTTGTGTCTAAAATATCGCAGTCCAGTCGTATCCATTCTTTGTTGGGGTCATTCGAGCACCAGTCCAGCAATCTACCCAGTGTGATTGCTTGTTTATATGTTAGTATGTTTGGGACCCCCAAGCCCCCCCTGTCCCTAGGTAAGTACAGAGTTCTCCTGGCTACCCTTGGTCTGATCCCTCCCCAGATATATTGTTCGATTAAATTTTGCATTTTTTGTAGAAAGTTCCTTGGAAGGGGGATTGGTGTTGTTTGGAGGATATAAAGCAGTCGGGGTAGCACGTTCATTTTGACGACATTTATTCGTCCTAGCCAAGAGATGGATTTATTCTTCCATCTAGACAGATCTGCCATCAGCGTGGTTTCTAAGCTCTTGTAATTTTCTCGGAATACAGTCTGAGCATCCGGGGAGATGTATATCCCCAGATACTTCAGACTGTCTCGTTTGAGTCTCAGGGGGCAGGCACCTAATGTTGTAGTCAAGTCTTCTATGTTGTATGTGATGTTCAATATTTCTGATTTGGCTACGTTAAGGTGGAAGTTAGATAGTTGTCCGTACTCACTAAAGGTGTCTATTACCCTAGGGAGGGAAGTCTCTATGTCAGTAAGTGTCAATAGGACGTCGTCGGCGTATAGAGCCAATTTGTGTATGTTTGATTTAGTTTTAATTCCCGAGATCTGGGGGTCTTCTCTAATTTTCTGCGCCAATGCCTCGATTGAAATAGCAAAGAGAATCGGCGAAAGTGGGCATCCCTGCCTGGTCCCATTTCTAATATGAAATCTGTCTGATAGGAGGCCATTAACTTTTACCCTAGCGGAGGGATTTTCATAGAGAATAAAAATCTGTTTAATGAAGGTATCACTAAACTTCATTCTAGCTAGTACCGCTTTTAGGAAGGACCAGTGTACCCGGTCGAACGCTTTTTCAGCGTCCGTCGAGACCAGTATAAGGGGTGTATGCTGATGCTGCCCGTGCGATACGAGCTGTAACACCTTCAGTGTGTTGTCGCGCGCCTCTCTCCCGGGTACGAAACCCACTTGGTCTGGGTGTATCAGCGTGGGTTGTGTATCCAGGCGCCAACAATGGAGGCTAAGGCTAAAGTTAGAACTTGAATTTTTAATCAAGACAAATCTTCTACACAATAATGATTCTATTATAAAACACTTCTGACAAAAATTGTTAAAAAATGCAGTTAAAAAATGCAGTAAAAAATGCAAGGATCCTTGCTAAAAAAAAAAAACAATGATGGTTAAAAACAATAAACTGTGTTAATACACTTAGTACAGGGTATAGTATTTACGATCTTGCACTATATACAGAGCAATCAGACAGGTAGCTCCAATAAACAACAATGATATGTGTGGATGTGTGTGTGGGAGCTTGCGCCCCACACTGAGTGCTGAGTCCAAGTGGTGAGAAAAAAAAACAGATAAAAAGAGAAAAAAACAGTTCAAAGTCAAAATCAATCCTGTGACCAGAAATCAATTGTCAATCCTGTGACCAAAAAATAGTGTGTCTAAAAAATGTAACAAAAAAAACGTAACAAAAGAATGTCAATCCTGTGAGGAAAGAAAAAATGTGAAAAAATGAAGGAAAAATTATGTCAATCCTGTGAGGGAAAAGATGGAAACAATGTAGCGATGAAAGTTAATTCTTTTAGAATACTCCACTCCTGTGCAAAAATATCCAGCAGCGTGCTTGGTGATGTAAAAAACTTTATAAAGTCAAACAGTGCAATTTGGAGACTGAGCTCCAAGTAAAAAGCAAAAACAAAAACAACAGTGGAAATAATAGACAAATATTCCAATCGATAAAAACCTGTGGAGAAAGAGAATATACAATGTGTAGATAATACTTTCAATGTACCCTCCTAATGAATCAGCGTGGGCAAGATCCGATTGATTCTGTTAGCTAATACCTTTGCGTAGATTTTTACGTCCACGTTAAGGAGCGAGATCGGGCGGAAGTTCTCTGGCATATCCGAGGTCTTACCCTGTTTGGGGAGGACAGTGATGTTTGCCTCGAGCATCTGTTCTGTGAAGCCACCCTCTTTTAACAGTGAATTAAACAGGAGTGTGAGAGGGGTTAGTAAGTGATGTATGAAGTCTTTGTAGTATTTTACCCCCAGTCCGTCGGGCCCGGGGCTCTTTCCATTTGGCATGCTCTTGATGGCTAGTTTAACCTCGTCAGCTGTTATCGGTCTGTCAAGTTGCTCAGAGTCCTCTTGAGAGAGTGTGGGAAGTTGTATGTCTCTTAGGTATGTGTCTATGTTTGATTGTGTGCTGTTGTTCGTGATGTTGTACAGTGTCTCATAATATCGTCGGAATGTCTCGGCTATTTTCTCACTCTCTTTTTGAATATGCCCCGATGCGTCTGTTAACGAGTATATGTGTGTGCTTAATTGTTTGCGCTTCAGCGCCTTAGCTAGTGAGGAGCCTATTCTGTCATTCATCTCAAAGTATTTTTGTTGAAGCATTGATGCCCTTCTCTGGTATTCTTTGATAAGGTGGTTATTCAAATCAGTCTTTACTGTGTTTAGGGATTTTAAGATGGTGGTAGATGAGGGATTCTTTTTTAGCTCAGTTTCCCAATAACGTATCTGAGATAGGGACGAGTTTAAAAATTGTCTGTTTTGTTTGGTTTCTGTGGCTTTAAGCCTTATGAATTCGCCGCTCGCCACACATTTGTGTGCTTCCCAAGTCGTGGAAGTAGGTAGGGCGTCCAAAGGGTTTTCGTTAAAGTAGTGTCGTAGGGTTGTGTCAATTGCCAGTTTATGCAAAGGATTATCTAACGTGTGTTCGTCAAGTCTCCACTTATATGGCTTTATGGGTACATTTGGCCACTCAAATGTGCATTGCACGGGTGCATGATCTGACCAGGTGATTGGCAGTATATCAGCTTTGTTGACCAAAGAAAGGCCTAATTGGTCAGTTATGAGGTAGTCAATTCTGGTGTAGACATGATGTGGGTGTGAGAAGAAGGTGTAGTCTCTGGTGTCTGGGTGTAATGACCTCCATATGTCGTGTAGTTTTAGTGAGCGAAGTTGCGAATTGACAGTTTTGATTACTCTGTGTGGGATATTAGTTTTCCCTGATGAGGTGTCGTGGGAAGGGACCAATGGTAGATTAAAGTCGCCTGCTAGAACTAATATACCCCTTGTATGTTCCAATATTAATTGTGTCAGCTGTTTGAATGTGGTGTGCTGACCCTGGTTTGGCAGATAGACATTGGCTATTGTGATGTAGGAGCCGAACAGTGTTCCCACCACTAACAAGTATGTTCCGTTGGGGTCTTTAAGAACCTGGGTTGGTTGGAAAGGGATCGTATTCTTAACGAAAATGCCCACTCCGCCTTTCTTTGAACAGCCCGAAGCGAGGTAAAAGGTGTTATATCTATGTGAGATGTATCTGGGTTCCCTCCCTTTTTTGAAATGTGTCTCTTGGATACAGATAATTTCCCCTCCAGCCCTATGTAACTGTGTGAAAGCAATTGATCTCTTTTCAGGGCTATTGAGCCCTTTTGCATTAATTGTTATGAATTTAATAGGGTGCGGCTGCATGTTGCTGAGGTATAATGAATCTAATTGGGTAGTGTCAGGGCACGACAAGTATTTGCTATCTATCTGTTTATGTGCGGGTGTGCCTGGGGCTGGACAAAGTCTGGCTACCTTACGCACCCTACTCTTTTGTAAGTCTGTGGAGTGTGTAGTTTCTAGGTCTCTCTGCTTCGATGTGCAATGGTAGGAGGGAGGTGGGTTGGAGATAGAAGGAGTGGAGGAGGGTAGGAAGGGAGGAGGGGGGGGGGGGGGTTAGAAAGGATGGGGGAGAATAAAGTTGCAAACAGTTATAATATACTTACAATTCGGCTACTCTGCCGTGGGAGCTAATGTTAGATAGGTATATTTAACTCTAAAGAACTATACAAACAGTGATCAATGACAATGAATAACTAGACAAGTAGGGTAATATCCCCGTCAATAAACCCAGCATTTGAAAAAGTAAACTTTAAGAGTAACATTACATTATATCACATACGACCTGTCGCCTGGATTCAGGAGCTGTTCCCTGACCTGGGCTGTAGGAGCGAGCAGTCCATTTGTTGATGTGGTTCTTCCACATCATCAGCAACAGTCACTAGCGAGGGGTGTTTATGGGAGCCCCGCTCAACAGAGGTTGTGGGTGTAGATCTCATCCGGCTCCCCGAAGGAAGCCTCGAGGCTGTGCCATCTTTTGTTGAGGCATCTGTCTGGATGTGTATCTGCAGGGCCTCACAAAAGTGAGGTAAGTCATCTTGGGTTTTGTAGATAGCTGTGGTGTTGCCTTTGGTGGCGATGATGCTGACCGGGAATCCCCAGCGGTAGGCGATCTTCCTCTCTCTGAGCACTGTGGTTATATGGTTCAGGTCCCTCCGCTTCTGGAGTGTTGTAGGGCTCAGATCTGTAAAGATCTGGATGCGGATGCCTGCATGTGTGAAGTCTGGTTTCTGTCTTGAGTGTTTTAGAATGTCTTCCTTGTCTTTGAAATGCAGTAGCTTTAGGATTACATCTCTGGGAGGTGCTTTAGGTGGTGGCTTTGCCCTGAGGGCTCTGTGTGCTCTTTCAATAGCTACCTCTGGAGCATTTTCATCACCTTTTAACGTGCGGAACAAAGCTTGTAGGCAACCCTCCAGGGCTCCTGGGTGAATAGATTCCGGAATTCCCCGCACTCTCAGGTTGTTCCTCCTGCCCCTGTTGTCGAGGTCTTCAACCTTCTCTAGCAGATTGTATATGGTTTCTTCTTGATCATAGAGGAGGCGGGACATATGAGTGATGTCGTTACTGGTTGTGATTTTCTTCTAAGTTGGTAACTCTCTGCGTCACCCTTGTTAAGTCCCTTTTGAGGTCACCATACCAGCCCTTTACTTCAGTGAGCATCTCTTTGAAATCATCTTTGGTGCATAAAGATTTTAGATCTTCTTTAGTGATTGATGAATTATTGGCAGGAGCAGGATCAGGGTTAGCAACCTGGGCCCCAGGCTGGGGGTTGGGTGCGATCATGGTGCTGTCAGAGATGTGTTGAGCTTGTTTTGAAGTGGATTCAGGCTGTTTTAGGAACTGCTGCATAGTTCTAGGTTGTAAGACGTTATCCAGCTTGGCTGTTTTTTTCCCTGGCATATTTATATGGGATGGTGGGGGTTGGTGCTAGTGGTGAGAGTGTGCCCTTTTTGAGTTATTATGGGCTAGAGGTATAGGTAAAAGTTCAGATATATTTAGGTTGAAGCTTGGGCTGGTTCCCTCTATATACTGCCAAAAGTTGTAATCAAGTGATCTGCTCCTACAGCAGTGCAGCACTGAGACTTTCCAGGAGTTGTGGCTGTCTTGGGAGTGAAGGGTGGTGTTGCTTGTTGTGATAAGAAAATGTAACCCCAAGATGTGTGCAGCGTGGGAGCTTCACAGGGGCTGTTGTGAGTTGTGTGATGCAAGCCCCATATACTGATCTGATCACTGGCGGTATTTTTATGGTGTGACTTTATAGTGCCTGCTGTCTCACAGCTTATCTGAATGTGGCGGGGTTGCCCTATCTCCCGCTGCAGATGTTTAACTATGTATTCCCCTGGGAGGTGTCTGCTCGCCTAGCCCCCCTGTGTTGCGATGGGTGGCCAAGCAGCAGAGCGGTAAGTAGCTTGGGATGTTAATTTTCGCGGCCCCCACTGTGGACTGTCTCACCTCGTGGCCATGAAGCGTGCACTGCGCCCTGAAGGCGCTCCAATCTTGTGAGGCGGTAAGAGGCTGTGATCGCGGCAGCGATTGTAGAAGGTCGTTGGTGGGGAACAGCGGCTGCTAGGTCCGTGCGTGGCTTCTTATCTGATCGGGCCCGGCCCTGACGTTAATAAGGCCCAGGAGCGCGATGTCTTCTCCCTCAGATCCGTGCGGCGCCTGATGATATGAGCGCGCACGGTCTGACTATAAGGGGTTTGCTGCCGTTGGAGTGTTGCACCAGGGTCAGGGGACCATCACCATTGCGGTTAAGGGTTCATAGAGGTTGAGGTCGTGGATGGCTGCTGGGTTTAGAGACTTAGGGCCTAGGAGCTATTTCTTCACGCAGCCATTTCCCTGAACGGCCAAGCTCCGCCCCCCATCGTTATTATATTATATATATATTAAGTATAATAACCCTATCTAACTCTAACACCCCTAACTAAATACTTATTAAATTAAATCTAATTAATATTAATATTATTAATTAAAATATTCCTATTTAAATCTAAATACTTACCTATAAAATAAACCCTAAAATAGCTACAATGTAATTAATAATTACATTGTAGCTATTTTAGGGTTTATATTTATTTTACAGGTAACTTGGTATTTATTTTAACTAGGTACAATAGCTATTAAATAGTTAATAACTATTTAATAGCTACCTAGTTAAAATAATTACCAATTTACCTGTAAAATAAATCCTAACCTAAGTTACAAATACACCTACACTATCAATAAATTAAATAAACTACAAATATCTAAACTAAAATACAATTAAATAAACTAAACTAAATTACAAAAAAAACAAACACTAAATTACAAAAAATAAAAAAAGATTACAAGATTTTTAAGCTAATTACACCTATTCTAAGCCCCCTAATAAAATAATAAAACCCCCCAAAATAAAAAAAATTCCCTACCCTATTCTAAATTAAAAAAAGTTAACAGCTCTATTACCTTACCAGCCCTTAAAAGGGCTTTTTGCGGGGCATGCCCCAAAGAAATCAGCTCTTTTGCCTGTAAACAAAAAACACATTACCACCCCCCAACATTACAACCCACCACCCACATACCCCTATTCTAAACCCACCCAAACCCTCCTTAAATAAACCTAATACTACCCCCTGAAGATCTCCCTACCTTGTCTTCACCCAGCTGGGCCGAACTCTTCATCCGATCCGGGCGATGTCTTCAATCAAGCGGCAGAGAAGAAGTCTTCCATCCGGGCGATGTCTTCAATCAAGCGGCAAAGAAGAAGTCTTCCATCCGGGCGATGTCTTCAATCAAGCGGCAGAGCAGAAGCCTTCCATCCGGGCTATGTCTTCAATCAAGCGGCATCTTCAATCTTCTTTCTTCGCTCCTCTGACGCGGAACATCCAACTGGCACGACGACTTCCCGACGAATGAGGTTCCTTTAAATGACATCATCCAAGATGGTGTCCGTCGAATTCCAATTGGCTGATAGGATTCTATCAGCCAATCGGAATTAAGGTAGGAAAAATCTGATTGGCTGATTGAATCAGCCAATCAGATTCAAGTTCAATCCGATTGGCTGAACCAATCAGCCAATCGGATTGAACTTGAATCTGATTTTTCCTACCTTAATTCCGATTGGCTGATAGAATCCTATTAGCCAATCGGAATTCGACGGATGCCATCTTGGATGACGTCATTTAAAGGAACCTCATTCGTCGGGAAGTCGTCGTGCTGGATGGATGTTCCGCATCGGAGGAGCGAAGAAAAAAGATTGAAGATGCTGCTTGATTGAAGACATAGCCCGGATGGAAGACTTCTGCTCTGGCGCTTGATTGAAGACATCGCCCGGATGGAAGACTTCTTCTTTGCCGCTTGATTGAAGACATCGCCCGGATGGAAGACTTCTTCTCTGCCGCTTGATTGAAGACATCGCCCGGATCGGATGAAGAGTTCGGCCCGGCTGGGTGAAGACAAGGTAGGGAGATCTTCAGGGGGTTAGTGTTAGGTTTATTTAAGGGGGGTTTGGGTGGGTTTAGAATAGGGGTATGTGGGTGGTGGGTTGTAATGTTGGGGGGTGGTATTGTGGGGGGTTTTTACAGGCAAAAGAGCTGATTTCTTTGGGGCATGCCCCGCAAAAAGCCCTTTTAAGGGCTGGTAAGGTAATAGAGCTGTTAACTTTTTTTAATTTAGAATAGGGTAGGGAATTTTTTTTATTTTGAGGGGCTTTATTATTTTATTAGGGGGCTTAGAATAGGTTTAATTAGCTTAAAAATCTTGTAATCTTTTTTTATTTTTTGTAATTTAGTGTTTGTTTTTTTTGTAATTTAGTTTAGTTTATTTAATTGTATTTTAGTTTAGATATTTGTAGTTTTTTTAATTTATTGATAGTGTAGGTGTATTTGTAACTTAGGTTAGGATTTATTTTACAGGTAAATTGGTAATTATTTTAACTAGGTAGCTATTAAATAGTTATTTTGTACCTAGTTAAAATAAATACCAAGTTACCTGTAAAATAACTATAAACCCTAAAATAGCTACAATGTAATTATTTCTTACTACGGCTGCATTTTGTGGCGAGGTGAAAATGGAGTAAGATTTCTCAATTTTCGCCATGTAAGTCCTTACGCTGTATATTGGATACCAAACTGCGCAGGTTTGGTATACCTGCCTATGGCCCAAAAAACTACGGGCGAAGGCAGAAATATTACGAGCGTAACTTCTAGGTTACGCCGAATATATGATACCAAACCCGCGCAAATTTTGGCGTCGCTGGCTTCTGCGGGCGACGCTGTATATCGGATCGAGGCCCTAAGGAGCAAACTCTTTATTAGTAGCAAAAAATATTTTGTGCATTGCGTGTATTTGCTCTTTTTGTGTAGGTGTAAATTAACGTTGTGTTAACGCTACCATCCAACATCGTATTTCTTGAAAACCGAGTTAGTTGCTAAGGTAACCTGACCTTACACTATAAAATTTACATTTAGCGTCTGCGCTCCTTACCTGTGAAGATCATCTGTAAAGAGAAACAAAAACAAATATACACTTATTTATAATACAGATTTTTTAACTATAAGCAAATACAATTTTTAATTATAATTATATTTTCCACTTTATTGATATATTTAATATGTATTGCTGCCATAGGCATAGGTCTAGTTTAAATTTTGTAGATATGTGCTTGCATAGGCCTAGATTTGGAGTTCGGCGGTAAAAGGGCTGTTAACGCTCCGCGGGTTTTTTTCTGGCCGCACCATAAATTTAACTCTGGTATCGAGAGTTCAAACAAATGCTGCGTTAGGCTCCAAAAAAGGAGCGTAGAGCATATTTACAGCAAATGCAACTCTCGATACCAGAGTTGCTTACGGACGCGGCCGGCATCAAAAACGTGCTCGTGCACGATTCTCCCATAGGAAACAATGGGGCAGTTTGAGCTGAAAAAAAACCTAACACCTGCAAAAAAGCAGCGTTCAGCTCCTAACGCAGCCCCATTGTTTCCTATGGGGAAACACTTCCTACGTCTGCACCTAACACTCTAACATGTACCCCGAGTCTAAACACCCCTAACCTTACACTTATTAACCCCTATTCTGCCGCCCCCGCTATCGCTGACCCCTGCATTACACTTTTAACCCCTAATCTGCCGCTCCGTAAACCGCCGCCACCTACGTTATCCCTATGTACCCCTAATCTGCTGCCCTAACATCGCCGACCCCTATGTTATATTTATTAACCCCTAATCTGCCCCCCACAACGTCGCCGACACCTGCCTACACTTATTAACCCCTAATCTGCCGAGCGGACCTGAGCGCTACTATAATAAAGTTATTAACCCCTAATCCGCCTCACTAACCCTATCATAAATAGTATTAACCCCTAATCTGCCCTCCCTAACATCGCCGACACCTACCTTCAATTATTAACCCCTAATCTGCCGACCGGAGCTCACCGCTATTCTAATAAATGTATTAACCCCTAAAGCTAAGTCTAACCCTAACACTAACACCCCCCTAAGTTAAATATAATTTTTATCTAACGAAATAAATTAACTCTTATTAAATAAATTATTCCTATTTAAAGCTAAATACTTACCTGTAAAATAAATCCTAATATAGCTACAATATAAATTATAATTATATTATAGCTATTTTAGGATTAATATTTATTTTACAGGCAACTTTGTAATTATTTTAACCAGGTACAATAGCTATTAAATAGTTAAGAACTATTTAATAGTTACCTAGTTAAAATAATAACAAATTTACCTGTAAAATAAATCCTAACCTAAGATATAATTAAACCTAACACTACCCTATCAATAAAATAATTAAATAAACTACCTACAATTACCTACAATTAACCTAACACTACACTATCAATAAATTAATTAAACACAATTGCTACAAATAAATACAATTAAATAAACTATCTAAAGTACAAAAAATAAAAAAGAACTAAGTTACAGAAAATAATAAAATATTTACAAACATAAGAAAAATATTACAACAATTTTAAACTAATTACACCTACTCTAAGCCCCCTAATAAAATAACAAAGCCCCCCAAAATAAAAAATGCCCTACCCTATTCTAAATTACAAATATTACAAGCTCTTTTACCTTACCAGCCCTGAACAGGGCCCTTTGCGGGGCATGCCCCAAGAATTTCAGCTCTTTTGCCTGTAAAAAAAAACATACAATACCCCCCCCCCAACATTACAACCCACCACCCACATACCCCTAATCTAACCCAAACCCCCCTTAAATAAACCTAACACTACCCCCCTGATGATCTTCCTACCTTGTCTTCACCATGCCAGGTTCACCGATCCGTCCTGGCTCCAAGATCTTCATCCAACCCAAGCGGGGGCTAGACATCCACTGAAGAAGTCCAGAAGAGGGTCCAAAATCTTCCTCCTATCCAGCAAGAAGAGGACATCCGGACCGGCAAACATCTTCTCCAAGCGGCATCTTCTATCTTCTTCCATCCGATGACGACCGGCTCCATCTTGAAGACCTCCAGCGCGGATCCATCCTCTTCTTCCGACGACTAGACGACGAATGACGGTTCCTTTAAGGGACGTCATCCAAGATGGCGTCCCTCGAATTCCGATTGGCTGATAGGATTCTATCAGCCAATCGGAATTAAGGTAGGAATTTTCTGATTGGCTGATGGAATCAGCCAATCAGAATCAAGTTCAATCCGATTGGCTGATCCAATCAGCCAATCAGATTGAGCTCGCATTCTATTGGCTGTTCCGATCAGCCAATAGAATGCGAGCTCAATCTGATTGGCTGATTGGATCAGCCAATCGGATTGAACTATATTCTGATTGGCTGATTCCATCAGCCAATCAGAAAATTCCTACCTTAATTCCGATTGGCTGATAGAATCCTATCAGCCAATCGGAATTCGAGGGACGCCATCTTGGATGACGTCCCTTAAAGGAACCGTCATTCGTCGTCTAGTCGTCGGAAGAAGAGGATGGATCCGCGCTGGAGGTCTTCAAGATGGAGCCGGTCGTCATCGGATGGAAGAAGATAGAAGATGCCGCTTGGAGAAGATGTTTGCCGGTCCGGATGTCCTCTTCTTGCCGGATAGGAGGAAGACTTTGGACCCTCTTCTGGACTTCTTCAGTGGATGTCTAGCCCCCGCTTGGGTTGGATGAAGATCTTGGAGCCAGGACGGATCGGTGAACCTGGCATGGTGAAGACAAGGTAGGAAGATCATCAGGGGGGTAGTGTTAGGTTTATTTAAGGGGGGTTTGGGTTAGATTAGGGGTATGTGGGTGGTGGGTTGTAATGTTGGGGGGGGGGTATTGTATGTTTTTTTTTACAGGCAAAAGAGCTGAAATTCTTGGGGCATGCCCCGCAAAGGGCCCTGTTCAGGGCTGGTAAGGTAAAAGAGCTTGTAATATTTGTAATTTAGAATAGGGTAGGGAATTTTTTATTTTGGGGGGCTTTGTTATTTTATTAGGGGGCTTAGAGTAGGTGTAATTAGTTTAAAATTGTTGTAATATTTTTCTTATGTTTGTAAATATTTTATTATTTTCTGTAACTTAGTTCTTTTTTATTTTTTGTACTTTAGATAGTTTATTTAATTGTATTTATTTGTAGCAATTGTGTTTAATTAATTTATTGATAGTGTAGTGTTAGGTTAATTGTAGGTAATTGTAGGTAGTTTATTTAATTATTTTATTGATAGGGTAGTGTTAGGTTTAATTATATCTTAGGTTAGGATTTATTTTACAGGTAAATTTGTTATTATTTTAACTAGGTAACTATTAAATAGTTCTTAACTATTTAATAGCTATTGTACCTGGTTAAAATAATTACAAAGTTGCCTGTAAAATAAATATTAATCCTAAAATAGCTATAATATAATTATAATTTATATTGTAGCTATATTAGGATTTATTTTACAGGTAAGTATTTAGCTTTAAATAGGAATAATTTATTTAATAAGAGTTAATTTATTTAGTTAGATAAAAATTATATTTAACTTAGGGGGGTGTTAGTGTTAGGGTTAGACTTAGCTTTAGGGGTTAATACATTTATTAGAATAGCGGTGAGCTCCGGTCGGCAGATTAGGGGTTAATAATTGAAGGTAGGTGTCGGCGATGTTAGGGAGGGCAGATTAGGGGTTAATACTATTTATGATAGGGTTAGTGAGGCGGATTAGGGGTTAATAACTTTATTATAGTAGCGCTCAGGTCCGCTCGGCAGATTAGGGGTTAATAAGTGTAGGTAGGTGTCGGCGACGTTGAGGGGGGCAGATTAGGGGTTAATAAATATAACATAGGGGTCGGCGATGTTAGGGGTAGCAGATTAGGGGTACATAGGGATAACGTAGGTGGCGGCGATTTGCGGTCGGAAGATTAGGGGTTAATTATTTTAAGTAGCTTGCGGCGACGTTGTGGGGGGCAAGTTAGGGGTTAATAGATATAATACAGGGGTCGGCGGTGTTAGGGGCAGCAGATTAGGGGTACATAAGTATAACGTAGGTGGCGGTCGGCAGATTAGGGGTTAAAAATTTTAATCGAGTGGCGGCGATGTGGGGGGACCTCGGTTTAGGGGTACATAGGTAGTTTATGGGTGTTAGTGTACTTTAGGGTACAGTAGTTAAGAGCTTTATAAACCGGCGTTAGCCAGAAAGCTCTTAACTCCTGCTATTTTCAGGCGGCTGGAATCTTGTCGTTAGAGCTCTAACGCTCACTGCAGAAACGACTCTAAATACCGGCGTTAGGAAGATCCCATTGAAAAGATAGGCTACGCAAATGGCGTAGGGGGATCTGCGGTATGGAAAAGTCGCGGCTGTAAAGTGAGCGTTAGACCCTTTAATCACTGACTCCAAATACCAGCGGGCGGCCAAAACCAGCGTTAGGAGCCTCTAACGCTGGTTTTGACGGCTACCGCCGAACTCTAAATCTAGGCCATAGAGTTTAATATTTAAATACATACTGATATTTCTATAAAATATACAACTATTCCTATACATGTAAATATTACATATTAAAAACATGTTCTACATTGAAACACTTGAATTGTTTATAAGATTTAAAGATTCTCCTTTAGTGCAGGCCCTGGGAGGTGCCACTCTAATCCTCCTATATTTTAGCACCGCTTGGAATTTACGAAGTAGAGGAAGGGATTAACGTTGCTCTCCAGTGCGCTAAAGGTGAGTATTTTAACTATTTATAGGAAATTAATGAATACTGACAAATTTGTCATTATTCATTCTTTTTTTTTTTAAGTTTTGTGGTGCATTGGTTCGAATATTCATTTAGCAAAAACAAGATGAATATTCATATTTCATTAACAAATGTGCATTTATAACAAAATGAATGCACATGTCAAGAAATAAGGGTTTAAAGAATTTCTGATAACAAATTTATAATGTTGTCAAAATTCAAATTCACTAAACTATCCCTTGAACTAATGTTAGACAAAAAATGAAAAGTGCATTTACAGTGTGAACTAACACCTAAATATATATGTATTACACTTTGCTGGTCATCACTGCACAACTTAACCCCTTCGCTGTGCTAGGTTCTCTGCCAAGAAGGAGAAGGTTTCTTTAGCACAGAAACAGGGGAGAGATTCAATCACTTTTCTTGCCTTAATTGTAGAACCACGTATGTGGTCTACTTGCTAACATGTGAGGTCTGTCGTGTACAGTACACAGGTCTCACCAAAAGAGAAACTAGGGACCGGATCCGTGAACATGTGAATAATATTAAGGCAGGCAAATTAACTACTCCTTTAATACAACATTTTAAATTAAAACATAACAAAAGTGCAGATTCACTTAGGTGGACCATTATTGAACAAGTGAAATGTAAAAAAAGAGAAGGAGATAGAGACAGATTATTGGCCAAGAGGGAGGCCTTTTGGATACACAGATTAAGAACCAGAGTGCCCCAAGGGTTAAATTCCGAATTCGATATTATAAATTATTGGGAGTAGTGGAGTCTAACTGTGTATCAGGGGGCCTCTCTCTCTCCTGTTTGGAAATGGGGCAGCGTTTAACTATAAAGTTTAACTATAAAGTTTCTAATACCCTTGTTTATTGTTATCCCTAAGAGGTTAATTTCTTAAGACAAGAGGGAATTGTATTTAAACTGTAGTTATCACTATTTTGCAGCAGTCTTTACTCTGTGTATAATGGTTGAAATATTCCGACTTTTAATTTGTGATGTTTTTGCGCCAAGAAAATCAAAGCCAATTTTGACTAGAAAGTTTAATTTACTATCGCTTATTTTTGACTGTGTAAATATAAGTGTTTGACGTTTTTCATTCATGATAAAAAAATTGTATTTTGAAACAATTGTATATGTTTCTAATTAGAGCATGAATGTGGGTGTGTACAAAGGATTATGCCCAGGATAATGTTTTTATCCAATCATAATAACACACAGGTGTATTTAAACGTTGTTGGGGTTATGAACACCAGCTATGATTACGGCCAGAAGGGCTGAAACGCGCCAGAGGATTGTTCATTGTTTGTATCTTTTGTCACCCACTTTGTCACGAACCATGTACATCAGCTTTTACTTGATGTTTGTATGAACTCAGAATAAAAGCCTTTTAAAGTTTCATTACGAATGGATCGGTGCTTCTAAGCAGACGGCTAGAGTTCAATGAGTGCTCCCTGTGGAAGGGCCACTTCCGCGACGGATAAAGGGCGTTCTTGGACCAGTGCCAAAGTAATTGTGTGAGTGAGAGGGAAGACCCCCTTTGTTCATAGCTAACAGTGCCGGCACGGCTTATATAAGTAATTGTTTCTCACACAGCTTTATACAAATAGCAGGTTCTCTGCCATGACTATCGGCATGAGAACGCGGCTCCCATTGGAGCCTATGGAAGCACGCTTCCTGAGCGTTCACATTGTGCCTAATTTCAAATACCAATGCAATTTTGCGCTCCACTCGTAATCTGGGCCAAAATATTTTACGATTCTTCTTTACCATCCAACTGAGGAGAAAACGACGTATCATTCAGACATTTCGTATTAAATATAAACTTTTCTTAGATTTTATTTTCAACACATATTTTATACCAGATATTTTTCTTTTAAAGAGACAGTAAAGTCAAAATTAATCTTAAATTGATTGGATAAAGCATCACATTTTTAACAACCTTACAATTTACTTCTATTAACAATTTTGCTATCCTTTGTTAAAGAGTAGTCCAAGGGGATCCTAGGAGCGTGCACATGTCTTAAAGGGACATGCAACCCCATTTTTTTTCTTTCAAGATTCAGACAGAGCATACAATTTTAAAAAGCTTTCCAGTTTAGTTCTGTTATCTAATTTACTTTGTTCCTTTGGTATCATTTGTTGAAAAGCACCCTTATGTAGGGTTAGAAGCTGGGAGCTAGCTTCTGATTGGTGGCAGCACATATATGACTCTTATCATTGGTTTACCAATGTGTTGAGCTTTCTATTTCATGTCCCTTTTAGCCATCTGGCAGCATTGTTTGATACAATGTTTCTTGTAATGTTATATATAATTGCAAAAACTGCTGCCATAAAAGACATGTGCTTAGCTACTATCAGCTAGGGATTGGCGAATGTTAAGCACCATTTGAAAAAATGAAATGCATTTTTACACATTCGTTCATTTGTTTCAAATTTTGAATGTTTGTACAACTGTAATATCTTAGAACATATATTTACTCTGAAGTATTTGTTATAACTCAATAATATTATGAAAAGTTGTTAGTGTGTCACGCAAGTAACTAAATATAAGGATTTTCCCAAGTTACAAAGGTGACTTAATATAGCCGTTGGAGTATCAGCTATAGTCAGGGTTGTTTAAACAACAGTATGATAATACACGGCTTAGGATATTTAACAGTTCATACCTCAAATATACTGTACTTATACGTTAAGTATTTACCCACTCGGTTGTTGCAGAGAGACTTTAGGCTCAGATCGAAGATTGCAAGTAACGGAGCTTTCCCGGCTTCTCAGAGAGGGGAGAGGCGCAGCAGCGATGAGGCGGCCGTAGCTGATGACGTAGGCGCCTTAGCCGATGTGTCGGCTGTCTGCGGGGAAGCGGTTGCTGCTGTTGGAATGCAGATGAGTAGGTGAAATTACTTCAGGAGGTAGCGTAAGTCTCTGGAAGGTGAAGAGACCTAAAACAAGAGGGTTGTTAATTTCTGTAGTGAGTAGAACAGGAAGTGACTGTAGTAATGACACAGACTTCATTAATCCAGCAATGAAGTAAAGGAAGGATGTGTCTTTTATAGGGAGGTGGTAATTCCTTAAAGGTATAGCGCAATAGTCAAAGGAAAAGTGAATTCTCACAACAACATTCTAACATTTGTTTAATGTAATAGTATTTCTAATACTTTCTTTAAATGTGGTATTATATTCAAATTGTCTAATAATTCAATTAGAATTGTGCAATATTCTAATTCGAAAAATTTGAATTTATATATTTGTAATAGTATTTCTAATGCTTTCTCTAAAATTAATATTCAAATTATGCAATATTCAAAATAGAAACATTAAAATTGATATATTTGTATCTATTATGTATCAATTTACAAAATTCCCTACCACATCAACTATTGAACTTCTGAATAGTATTTGTTAAATCGAATGTTACATTCAAAATTTTGAGAGTGGACATTCACTCTTATTATGAACATTAGAATTCGAAAGTGACATTCGAAAACTGTAAATAGCATTCAATTATAGAATTTTTAAGAATATTCGTTCTTGTCAACATTCAATTATGTCAATCGAATTGAGACAATAACATTCGTATTATCATTTGAATTAGAATATAAACACATTCGCCCATCCCTACTATCAGCCTACCTAGCTTAACTCTTCAAAAGATACCAACAGCTCAACGCAAATAAGATAATGGAAGTAAATTAGAAAATATCTAAAACTTGCATGCTCTATTTGAAGTTTAATTCTAACTTTACAGTCCCTTTAAGGATATAACACTTCTCATCTTCATCACAGCCGTCCAGCCAGTCTTGTATAATAATCTTATTTTTTTTTTTTTTTAAAGCTTTATTAAGGATATAAATAAGCATTACAACATGCAATCATTGATAACATTAACAGTATGGATTGAAAAACAATTAGGGCCAGATTATGAATGGAGCACAAGCGATATTGGGTTTTCGCAAACGTTTGAGCGCAGGCTAAATTGCGCTTGTTTTACAAGCTGAAAGCTCTGGTTAACTATTTCGTGAAACAGAAAAGTGTCACAAAACACATGAAAAATACATTACAAAGTATAGTTACACTCATAATAACACCATTTAATAAACATTTCAAAAAAATATTGCACAAAAAAGTTATAAGGACTCAGATATGAGGACTCCGGTGTTACAAAAAAAGTTAGGAAAGGGCTTTAACATAGAGATACATACATATACATGTCTAAAGTTGTATATGTATAAATATATATATATATATATATATATATATATATATATATATATATATATATATATATATATGTGTGTGTGTGTGTGTAACACACAGAGAAAGTCCAACACTCACTTACAAGCTCTCAGCTAAAATTTAAAAGCAAAAATGGAAAGGTTAGTTACCGCATTTGGCCAAATTGAACAAGCCCAGGTACCACATCAAGGTCCTTTCCAATTACCTGGGACCTTAAAACAGTCACACAATGCAAGCTCTCAAATCCAAACAAACTGAGAACAAGGGAAGGGTGCACAGGCTTATGTAATCACCCTAGACATATACAAAACCCGGAAGAGGACTGCACTCTCATACCGGACCTGGTACACATCCCCTGACCCTGTAACATGTTCAGCCCTGGGTGCTCACGGGCACTCACAGGAAGCTGTGCTGTCCCTAGAGTCAAAGGAAGTTAACCCCAGACAGGTCTGGGTGCAAGAACCATAGGGAAATTACAAAAAAAAAAAAAAATACAACACACAAAGAAAGTCCAGCACTCACTTACAAGCTCTCAGCTAAGATTTAAAAGCAAAAATGGAAAGGTTAGTAACCACATTTGTAGATGATCTATTTATATAGCCCATAAAGTTTTTTTTTTTTGTTTTTTTTTAATGTACAGTT
This sequence comes from Bombina bombina, assembly GCF_027579735.1. Classification (NCBI taxonomy): domain Eukaryota; kingdom Metazoa; phylum Chordata; class Amphibia; order Anura; family Bombinatoridae; genus Bombina; species Bombina bombina. The sequence continues at coordinate 898,946,995 of NC_069502.1, read as the reverse complement.
TTGCTTATTTTTAAATAACATTGCTCTGATTTTCAGACTCCTAACCAAGCCCCAAAGTTTTATGAGAATACTGTCAGCTACCTCCTCCAGCTTGCTCCTGTTTGTGTAAAGGTGTAAGGTTACCTAGTATCTGTGTGATTTCAAACTGGATCTTCAACTGCAGATCTTAAAATTGTTTAGATGTATCACTTGGCACAAGATTAATTCCTAGAAAATAATCTAAAAGGTGCTTTAAGTGAATTGATGAACTTGAACAATGTAATACTTTTAGCAGAGACAAGTACCAACTTGCTGCCAAATATAATGTTGGCTCAGGCGTGAAAGTTACTTATAACCATTATAGTATGGAAAACAGAGAGTCCCAATGATTAGACACAGTTGCAGTTTGGGAGAATCTATGTTAGAAATGCAAAACTGATTGTGGCATATATATATATATATATATATATATATATATATATATATATATATATACAACAAGTTGTTAATCCCAAGTATACACACAGCAGTTTGTAGCTGTAATTAAAAGTCAGTAACACAAACAACTGGTTACAACTCCTTCCAGTGGAGAGACAGTATGTTCCGGTAACCAAACTCAAAGGATGACGACAGAGGTGGGTGTGTCAAACTCTGGTAATGGAGCGAAAACGATGCAGCCATAAAGTCAATCAGACAACAGAGAATCTTCACAGGAGGGTGTGTCAAAGTCCGGTAACGGAGAGAATATGAACCAGGTAATTCTGTGAAACAAAGTTATAGAAGAGGATTATTAGCTCTGTATAACCAACAAGGAAGTCTGCACCTGAACGAAGTATTGAGGCTGAGAGTCAGAACAGCGTTCCCCACAAGGAAGATATCACAATAGTTCATAATCTGAATAACTTGCAGTAGATATGTTTCAGGGCACGTAGCAAACAGGAGTTGATAGGAAAATCCTCTCCGGATAGCAACAAAGGCTGCTCAGGGAAAATTTTGTAATCCAAAAAGCATTGAAATGATAGTAGAATTTCCAAAAGAGAAAACTACATACGGCTCAGCACAATGTTACAAACACAATAACTAAGCACCTGCGTGACGTCAGAGAGCAGGTTAAGTGGAGGAAGTAGGCAGGGTTAGAGAAGCAGGTCTGTAATAGGTTACAGTGTGAGAAAGAATATTTTCCTGACATGACTCCCCCATCAAGCAAGCCGTCCTACAGCTTGCAATCTAGGTTGACGAGGATATCTCCTATGAAATTGTGAAACAAATCTTGGGGCGTTAACATGTGATGAGGGTTGCCAGGTATCATCATCATCAGGGGAATAACCCTTCCAATGGACTAGGTACTGTAGTTCTCCATCATGTATCCAGGAGTCTAATAAATCTTGTACCTCATAAACATCATAATCCAGAAGAACAGGTTTTGAGGGCAACACGGATTTGGAGGATCCAGAATCAGTAGCTGGTTTAAGCAGAGAAACGTGAAACGTGTGATGAATTGTAAGTGATGGGGGGAGTTGAAGGGTAACAGCATTGAGATTAATAATACGTGTGATCGGAAAAGGTCCAATGAATAGGCTGGCCAATTTTTTGGTAAATATTTGTAATTTAAGATTCTTAGTTGATAGCCACACCTTGTGACCAACAGTATATTGAGGAGGTGACCTCCTTCTAAGGTCATAGTATTTATTTTGGTTATTTTGAGCTATTTGTATATTTTTATGGAGAAAGTTTTCCGTTAATTTGTCAACTAGGTCGTCAACACTTGGGCAAGGGGACGTTTCTGTTGTTAGTAAAGACATCTTAGGATGATAAGCAAAATTAGCAAAAAAAGGAGTCATGTTAGATGGAGAATTGAGCGTATTATTATAAGCAAATTCAGCCATAGAGAGGTAATTCATCCAATCATTTTGATGGAAAGCACAGTAACACCTCAAATACTGTTACAACCATTGGTTTAAACGTTCTGATTGCCGATTAGTTTGGGGGTGATAAGCAGTACTGAAGCGATGATCAACTTGCATCTTTATACAGAGATGTTTCAAGAATAGAGAGGTAAACTGGATGCTTCTTTCAGTGGTGAGAATAGATGGAATGCCATGGATTTTCATTATGTAGTCAAGGAAAGGTTGAGCCATCTCGGCAGAGGATGGAAGTTTGTGGTGTGGTATAAAGTGAGCCATCTTCGTTAATAAGTCAATCGCGACTAAAATAGTATTTTTTCCAGAGGATACCGGGAGTTCAACAATAAAATCCATACCCAAGTGACTCCAAGGTTTCTCTGGAACCTGTATGGGCATCAATACACCATAAGGAGGTTTCTTTTCAGATTTTGAAGTGGTACAAGTGATACAACCCTGTATATAATCTTGTATGTCGCTAAACATCTTGGGCCACCAGTAATTCCTTCCAAGTAATTCTTGTGTCCTTTTATAACCTGGATGTCCAGACAAGGGAGAGTCATGATGTTGTTTTATTAAGTCGGACCTGAGTTCTTCAGGTATATGAACTTTACTACCAAAATAATAGAGACCATTAGAGTTCTTTACTATATTTTTAGGTAGATGTTTGTCAGTTAGTAGAGCCTTTTGGATTTTGGAGGTGAAATTTGGTATTAACCCCAGAAAGTTTTCATATGGGATTATGGAATTAGAGGTTTGGCAAGATATCGGTTTCTGGTCTCTTTGAGATAAGCATCAGCATTACCATTTTTGGAGGCTGGTCTGTAGATTATTTGATAGTTAAATCTGCTGAAATATAAACTCCAATGTACTTGCCTTGCAGAAAGAGTTTTATTCCTTTGTAGGAATTCAAGGTTTTTATGGTCCGTATAAATGATGATAGGTAACAGTGTTCCCTCCAATAGATGTCTCCAGTGTTCAAAAGATCCCTTCATGACTAGTAACTCTTTTTCCCCTATAGGATAATTCATCTCAGGTGGAGTCATTACCTTGGAAAAATAGGATACAGGATGCAATGGTTCAATTAGGTTTTTTCTTTGAGAGAGCACAGCACCTAAGGCGTAATCTGAAGAGTCCACTTCTAGGAAATACTGCAAATCTAGATCCGGGAATCGGAGTATGGGAGCAGTAGAGAATGAATCCTTCAAGAATTCAAAAGCTTGAGTAGCCTTAGCATCCCAATGAAATGGCGTTGTAGAAACCGTAAGGGAGGTAAGAGGTTTAGCAATTTTAGAGAACCCTTTTATGAACTTCTTCTAATAATTACTGAAACCTAGGAACTGTTGTAATTCCTTATGATTGGTGGGTGTGGGACAATTTTTAACAGCTTCTACCTTGTTCTCCTGCATCAGGATACCGTTGGGAGATATGGAATAACCTAGGAAAGATATTTTATCAGTATGAAAGAGACATTTTTCAGCTTTGGCATATAGTTGATGAACTTGGAGTCTAGAAAGGACCCAGCTAACATGTTTGATATGTTCTTCCAAATTTTGGGAATATATTAAGATGTCATCAAGGTACACCACTACACAACTAGCAAGGCAATCTCTAAAAACATCATTAATAAAGTGCTGGAAGGTGGCTGGGGCGTTGCATAACCCAAATGGCATGACCAAATACTCGAAGAGACCATATCTGGTTCTAAAAGCAGTCAACCATTCGTTGCCTTCCCTAATACAAATTAAATTGTATGCCCCCCTCAGATCTAATTTAGTGAAAGTTTTTGCTTGGTGTAACCGCTCGATTAATTCTGTGATCAATGGCTACGGATATCTGTTTTTTATTGTTATTTTATTGAGCTCCCTATAATCGATGATAGGACATAATGTTTGATCCTTGTTCTTAACAAAGAACATACCTGCTCCAGCAGGTGAGACAGAGGGCCTAATAAATCCCTTTTGTAAGTTTTCATCTAAATAAGTCTTTAGATGAAGCAATTAAGGTTGGCTTAAAGGATAAAGGTGTCCATAGGGGACCGTTACCCATGGCTATCTCAGTTGTTTCTAGTAGTACTATTCTTAGCACTTTCATCTCATCCCTTCCATTGAGAGTCAGTTGCATACTGTTTAAACTCTGTGAAATATGCCTCTACGGGTCTATTGCCTTGCTTTAAGGCTCTCATTTTAATTTCAGCAGTTAATTGTAAATTTGTGTCTAAATACAACTCATCCATAGCTGCCAAGAAATCTGTCAATAATGATATTATGGGGTTATTGGATTCATAGAAGGAATCCGCCCAGACCCGTGGCTCTCCTCTTAGGAACATTATAATTGTTAAAACCTTTATTCTATTGTTGGGATAGGTTTTGGGTTTCAGTGTAAAGGTTATCAGGCAAACATTTTTGAATTGGCGGTATACTTGCCTGTCACCAGTAAATACATCTGGTAATGAAATCTGAGGTTCGGGAATGAACTAAGAAGGAGTGGTTTTGACAGAAACTGAATCTCTGATAACCTTTCTGAGAGTCTCATTCTCGACTTGTAAGTCTCTGAATCCCTGACCTAGTTGATCAGGTTGTAAACGATTTGTGGGAGATCTGCTGGATCCATAATTAGGCTTAGTTATTCTGTAAGGTTACCAGTATCTGTGTAATTTCAAACTGGATCTTCAACTGCAGATCTTAAAATTGTTTAGATGTATCACTTGGCACAAAATTAATTCACAGAAAATAATCTAAAAGGTGCTTTAAGTGAATTGATAAACTTGAACAATGTAATACTTTTAGCAGAAACAAGTATCAACTTGCTGCCAAATATAATGTTTTCACCCTAAACATCAAATAAGGGGAATCCCCGTGTCACAGTTTTTTAGAGCACGAAGGAACTGTACAATAGATGATGATTTTATTAAAGAATCAATAGAGTTGACAAAGCGTTTTAGGGACAGAGGATACCCTAAAAAAATGATTAGTACAGCTTACCAACGTCAGTATAAACGAACACAGGAAGAGAGTATATTTGATGTTTCTGCTAAGAAATCAAAAAAGCAGAGAGGGCCAATAAGATATATATCAAGATATAATGAAAGCTGGGAGGATTTGAGGAAAATAATGCGTAGATATTGGCATATTCTATTGACAGATACTAAATTATGTGAAATTTTGTCCCCTGAACCATTAATGACTACACGTAGGGCACCAAATCTGTGTGATAGCCTGGTACATAGTCATCATGTTCGGCCCCAGTCTGATGGTAACTGGCTGGACAGGAGGAGTAGGGAGCCAGGGTGTTATCCATGTAAACAATGCAAAGCCTGCAACCATATAGAAAGAATACGCTTTTTCTCAGACAGAAAAGGTAAAATTTATAGGATTTGTTCTAAAAAAACGTGTAGAACGGAGGGTTTGGTATATCTAGCCAAGTGTAATTGTCCCCAATATTACGTGGGTAAAACTACAAGGGCTCTACGAGATCGCACACTCGAACATGTAAGAGACATTAAACACGATGTCACGACTTCAAGTGTGGCAAGACATTTTACTGAATATCATAATTCCTCTCCAAACTGTTTTAGGCTTATTGGTATTGACAAGGACAATTTGGGCATTCGTGGTGGCAATATAGATAAAATATTGCTACAGCGAGAAAGCAAGTGGATATTTAATTTGAGAACCCTTACGCCCCATGGCCTGAATGAAGAGAATAATTTAGGACACTTTCTATGATTTTATATCATTTTTCCAATCATTGTCACTGAGAGAGAGCCAGTTTCTACATTAACAGGCAACTTTAAGGTTAAAAGTATTATGTAAATAAATACCAGCATGGTTGCAATGAAGCAATTATTATGTTGCTTAAATACTAATTGTTACATACAATTAAATAGAAACAGAAAAGTTTTTATTGTAAAGATACATTTATTAACGAAATTAAGTTAATAGGAACCAATATTCACCAGCAATGTTTCCGGATATGGTGGCACTGAATATACCTTTAAATAAGGACTGTATCAAATTCTTTCATACAGTTGCCCGGAAATATGAGAACCATCAACTACACGGATAAACACAGGCATATATTTTTGCACAAGTGGTATTTTACTAATTCTAACAAGTTTTAAGTCAATGTAGTTTCTGTAGGCTCCTGTGTCAATAATTGTCTCAGACGTCATGCGATTTCGATCCCACTGTAAATACAGAGACAAGGTACAGTAATCAGGCTTATCTTGTACAAAGAGTGTAGTAGTAGTAAAGAGTGTAGTAGTTAAAGACAATTTACTCTCTTCAGGCGTTTATGGACCTCTCAACATTTCTATATCCATAGGTCCTTAAGAATTTGCTGCAGTGCTCAAATTTTGTACTGGGTTATTGTACTTCTTATAGGTAGGATCAGTATAGTGGCGTTCACTTTTCCTTTCCCTACGTTTTCTGTCTATTTGCAAAGACAGTCTCATTAATTATTGGGTAGTTCAGTCCTGGCCAACTCATCTTTTACTGGGTCTGATATACCAAGTCTAAACTGGTTCCTTAATGCTACTGCATTCCATTGAGAGTCAGTTGCATACTGTTTAAACTCTGTGAAATATGCCTCTACGGGTCTATTGCCTTGTTTTAAGGCTCTCATTTTAATTTCAGCAGTTAATTGTAAATTTGTGTCTAAATACAACTCATCCATAGCTGCCAAGAAATCTGTCAATAATGATATTATGGGGTTATTGGATTCATAGAAGGAATCCGCCCAGACCCGTGGCTCTCCTCTTAGGAACAATATAATTGTTAAAACCTTTTTTCTATTGTTGGGATAGGTTTTGGGTTTCAGTGTAAAGGTTATCAGGCAAAAAAGGTGCTTTAAGTGAATTGATAAACTTGAACAATGTAATACTTTTAGCAGAAACAAGTATCAACTTGCTTCTAAATATAATGTTGGCTCAGGCGTGAAAGTTACTTATAACCGTTATAGTATGGAAAACAGAGAGTCCAAATGATTAGACACAGTTGCAGTTTGGGAGAATCTATGTGAGAAATGCAAAACTGATTGTGATATATATATACAACAAGTTGTTAATCCCAAGTATACACACAGCAGTTTGTAGCTGTAATTAGAAGTCAGTATCACAAATAACTGGTTACAACTCCTTCCAGTGGAGAGACAGTATGTTCCGGTAACCAAACTCAAAGGATGACGACAGAGGCGGGTGTCTCAAACTCCGGTAATGGAGTGAAAACAATGCAGCCATAAAGTCAGACAACAGAGAATCGTCACAGGAGCGTGTGTCAAAGTAAGGTAACGGAAAAAATATGAACCAGGTAATTCTGGGAAACAAAGTTATAGAAGAGGAGGATTAGCTCATTATAACCAACAAGGAAGTCTGTACCTGAACAAAGTATTGAGGCAGAGAGTCAGAACAGCGTTCCCCACGAGGAAGATATCACAATAGTTCATAATATAAGTAACTTGCAGTAGATATGTTTCAGGGCACGTAGCAAACAGGAGTTGATAAGAAAATCCTCTCTGGGGAGAAACAAAGGCTGCTCAGGGAAAACTTTGTAATCCAAATAGGGTTGAAACGATAGTAGAATTTCCAAAAGAGAGAGCTACATATGGCTCAGCACAATGTTACAAACACAATAACTAAGCACCTGCGTGACGTCAGAGAGCAGGTTAAGTAGAGGAAGTAGGCAGGGTTAAAGAAGCAAGTCTGTAATAGGTTACAGGGTGAGAGAGAATATTTTCCTGACAAAAGGGTCTTTTCATATGCAAAAGAAGGGGGAGGGGGAGTGTCTTATTTCCCACTTGCAGTGGGCTTTCCAGCTACCTTTTCAACAGAGCTAAACTGAGAGGTTCCAAGTAAGTTTTTAAACAGTTTTATACTGGATTTTTATATCAGTATCTGTGCATCTTATTCTTTATAGTAGTGTCTATTACATGCAGTTATATGAAAATTAGTGTATACTGTCCCTTTAAAAGGGCCTTTTGTAGGGCATTGCCCTATGTTAAACAGCTCTTTTACCTGTAAAAAAAAACCCAAGTCTTCCCAACAGTAAAACCCATGACCCAACCAACCACCCAAAAATAAAAAAACCTAACTCTAAAAAAAAAACCTAAGCTATCCATTGCCCCTAAAGGGGCATTTGTATGGGCATTGCCCTTAAAAGGGCATTCAGCTCTTTTTCACTGCCCTTAAAAGGGCATACAGCTTTTTTATAAAAGCAAATAAAGCCCTAATCTAAAAAAAAAAAAAACACCCAAAAAAACAGAAAAAAAAAAACTAACACTAACCCCAGAATATCTACTTACGGTTCCTGAAGTCCAGACATCCATCTTCATCCAGGCAGTGACACCTTCATCCATCTCAGGGATGTCTTCTATCTTCATCCCGGTGGTGTGGAGCGGAGCCATCCTGGAAGCCTCTCCCATCCTGCGTGAAGCGTCCTCTTCATACGGTCACCACCATACACTGAAGTTGAATGCAAGGTAGCCATTTCAAAATGGCATACTATGCATTCCTATTGGCTGATTTGATTCTTCACCACTGCATCACTGCCTGATGAAAAGGTGCCAGTAGCATCTTGAAATGCGTAGCAGAATATCTTGTATTGTTTTTATACTACTTTTTAATAAAATATATCCCTTGCCTTGGGATATTTTAATTTATTTTATTTGGTTTGTGAGCTTTATTTTGGGGTCTCATATCCTCTGTTGGACTGTGGATCCTGCTCTTTGGAGGGAGTCAGCTGCTAGACTCTGATATACCAGCTTGCACTACTTGCACTGCATTATAGTGTGCAGCATATGTGAGTATCCAATCACAGCGGGGGCACATATTGGGTGGATTGTATCAGATCGGGATGATTGCAGTCCACCACCAAAAAGGTGGTGGACAAGTTAAGGAGCAGCGGTCTTACAACCACTGCTTCTTAACTTAAGTTTCAGGTGGACCTGAAACTTCGGGGGATGAAAGCAGCATGCACTGCTTGTTAAATCTACCTCTTATAGTCAGCAAGATGTGTACATTATTATAAGCAGGTACTTGTGAAAATAAAAAATAAAAAAGGGAGTGGTAGTTCAAGAAGAGAAAAAGTGGGTTAGAAAGAGTGAATGACCGTACCAACATCATTAGCCTCTGTTGTTCCATAGCTGTAGCATGAGTGTGTGTATTTCTTTTTGACCTATTTTGTAGTAATGGAAGATTTCCAATTGTAAAGTAATTGTGACCCGGTTCTCCCATTAAGTCTTGGTGGAAGGTATTGGTGTTTTCCAATGTTTGGAAATCAAACTTTTAGCACTGGCCAGCATCAGCAGTGCACCATCAGTGAGGCCTTAGCCCCATGTTTAATTTTGGGAAGTTTGTGCAACAGCAATCTGAGAAGGTTATTTGGAACAGTGACTTCTATACCATCTATTGTCCTTAAAACTTCAGTCCAGTAGTGCTCTATCTTTTTATTAATTTATAGTGTGATTCCTGGTTCTGGCCAAGACAGAAATCTTTTTGGCAGCCTGAAAAAGGTTCACCCACTCTTGGCTAGTCAGTTCTTATTCTAGTTCCCTATGCCAGCTACGGGTGTAAGAAGGTAGATAGTCTGTGACAGGAACTAGTAGCAGGCTTTAAATGAGAGGAATTGTATGCATGTGGGGATGTAATAGACATAGCTTTTTGAATGTTGTGACCTCTCTATAGAAGAACTGTTTGCATTGTTGTGTAGTTATATAGAACTGGAGCTGATGCTATTCAAACCAGGATGAGGAAATGACAGGATACAATTTTGCCCCTTTCCATGATGGAATGTATTATGCCTTGTTGCAATTGGTAATTGCCAATCTGTGCTGTTCTTCCATGTATGTAAGGTAAGTCCGGGTTCTCCAGAAGAGGCGTCATTGGTGAGATTAGAGAAGAAATATGGGAACTAGTAGATAATAATTTATCCCATTATTTATAAAATTCTGGGCAAAGATTACAAGTTGGGCGTTATGACTTTTCCGCATGCGATATTGTCTTTTCACATTCAATTTCCATTGCACAGTAATTACAAGTTTTGAAAAATCCCAATTGCATGCGCATTCGCCTTTTATGCAACAATCCTTTCCATGCTCGAGAACTGTAGTTTATGTTGCGCAACATAAAAGTTTTACTAAACACTTCCAATATACATTACAAAGTACAGTTACACTGTCTAAGTGAAGCAGGGATTTTACATTGACATACATACACATACATAGAGAAACATGAATTTATATGTATAGAGATATGTTTAACTTTGAACATAATGAAAATATTTCACATTATAATCTTATGCACATTAAACAATATCCCAGCAGGATTTTCAAAGAGATATTCGCATATAGATTTTGAGATATCTAGACATATATATATGTATATTCATATACATATCTTGCTATAAATAGATATATTAGTCAAATAATCATCACATATATAGAGAAATATTTATTTAGAAATAAATAGAACATATTCGGTTACGAAAACATTTCCGCAATATGAAATAATCACATTTTCATGTACTTTTCAAGGAGAATACGTCAAGGGCTGTGCGCAAAAAAATTTGAGTTTTTGTGTATTTTTTTTTTCTATTGACTTCTATGGGGAATACATAAACGCACAGGTGATTTGGATGTTTGCATTACGTGGCTTAACGGGCACACAAAATAAGTTATTTCTCAACTTGTAATAGCTGCGCAACCCCAAATGCAAAAAAAGCCATAACGTGTGCTGTGTTTTCACAACTGATTTGCCTTGCGACTTGTAATCTTGCCCTCTGTGAAAAAGGGATATGCCTGTAGCTTTTGTGGTCGGTGTTTGGCAGGTAGCCAAGCCAGTGAACCGACATTCCCCTTGCCTTGTATGGTAATCCCCCTGCAGATGATTGCCTGTGACTCTGCGGACAGCAAAGCTTTCTGTGAGTGCCAGTGAGCACCCAGGGCTCAGCATGTTGCAGGGTCATGGGATGTGTACCCAGTCCAGTCTGAGAGTGCAGTCCCCTTCCATGTTTTGTAGATATAAATATATATATATATATATATATTATTATTATTATTATTATCTTGATTTTGTGAATATTTTTTTGGTGCCCATATCACTGAGGTCCTCTGTCTTGTGATACTTTTTCACAGTGCTATACACTTTATCTGGTATTTTCCCTGTGACAAATTTATATAAGTGTATCTCAGCTCCAGTTTTCAAATCTCACTAGCTAGCCAGATTATAAGCATTTCAATATCTGAGTACTGGTGAGTCAGTAACAGTGAGTGAGCAGATGACCAACCAATGCATGCAATTTGAACTTGGCTTGTTAGGGGTGATTGACGGAACACCCAGGGCAGTTTCTAATGAAACTAGCTCCCAGAGAGAAATTCCAAAATGTGCCCCCCCCCTACAGACACCCAGTTGCACATGCCCACAAAGGTACCCATAAACATCAACATGCATATATCTACATGCACCCATAGACATCCACAAACAAACAAGCATCCACTGATATCCACAGCATACACACATATTAACTAACATAAACAAAACCAGACACCACATGCCCACAAACAGGTACATAGAGACAGAAAAGTAGAGAGAAGGTATGGAAGAGAGAAAGAAGGGGTAAAATTGATGTTATTTAAGCATCAAAATTAAATGAAAAATTTCAGGGGTAATATAAATATATATTATTTTTCAGTACCACAACTTGTTATATAGAGATTACAGGTAATATAACATAGGGATTGGTTAAACGACTTGAAAGAGAGAAGAGTTTAAAAAAATTGAAAGAAAGAAGGGGTTAAAAAAACTTGGCAGAGATAAGGGTTAAAAAGACTAAAAGTGGGGGGGGGGCATGCCCAGGCAGCTGACATGGATAGCAGCAAAATTGGAAGCTCAGCAACAGAAGATGATCTTTTACCAAGAATCAGTTAACCTTGAAGTCATCCATCTGCTCTTCTATCAGTTATAGTAGATGAGGTTGAAAAAGACCGAAGTCCATTGAGTTCAACCTATAAAAATCTAATATACTTATAAAAAAGCTCCAATTGAGTTTAACCCCTTAATGACCACAGCACTTTTCCATTTTCTGTCCGTTTGGGACCAAGGCTATTTTTACATTTCTGCTGTGTTTGTGTTTAGCTGTAATTTTCCTCTTACTCATTTACTGTACCCACACATATTATATACCATTTTTCTCGCCATTAAATGGACTTTCTAAAGATACCATTATTTTCATCATATCTTATAATTTACTATAAAAAAAAATATAAAATATGAGGAAAAAATTGAAAAAAACACACTTTTTCTAACTTTGACCCCCAAAATCTGTTACACATCTACAACCACCAAAAAACACCCATGCTAAATAGTTTCTAAATTTTGTCCTGAGTTTAGAAATACCCAATGTGTACATGTTCTTTGCTTTTTTTGTAAGTTATAGGGCCATAAATACAAGTAGCACTTTGCTATTTCCAAACCATTATTTTTCAAAATTAGCGCTAGTTACATTAGAACACTAATATCTTTCAGGAATCTCTGAATATCCATTGACATGTATATATTTTTTTTTAGTAGACATCCCAAAGTATTCATCTAGGCCCATTTTGGTATATTTCATGCCACCATTTCACCGCCAAATGCGATTAAATATAAAAAATCGTTCACTTTTTTTACAAATTTTTTCACAAACTTTTGGTTTCTCACTGAAATTATTTACAAACAGCTTGTGCAATTATGGCTTAAATGGTTGTAAATGCTTCTCTGGGATCCCCTTTGTTCATAAATAGCAGACATATATGGCTTTGGCGTTGCTTTTTAGTAATTAGAAGGCTGCTAAATGCCACTGCGCACTACACGTGTATTATACCCAGCAGTGGAGGGGTTAATTATGGAGCATGTAGGGAGCTTTTAGGGATACTTTTAGCTTTAGTGTAGTGTAGTAGACAACCCCAAGTATTGATCTAAGCCAATTTTGGTATATTTCATGCCACCATTTCACCGCCAAATGCGATCAAATTAAAAAAAACGTTAAATTTTTCACAATTTTAGGTTTCTCACTGAAATCATTTACAAACAGCTTGTGCAATTATGGCACAAATGGTTGTAAATGCTTCTCTGGGATCCCCTTTGTTCAGAAATAGCAGACATATATGGCTTTGGCGTTGCTTTTTGGTAATTAGAAGGCCGCCAAATGCTGCTGCATTTCACACGTGTATTATGGCTAGCAGTGAATGGGTTAATTATGTAGCTTGCAGGGTTAATTTTAGCTTTAGTGTAGAGCTCAGCCTCCCACCTGAAACATGAGACCCCCTGATCCCTCCCAAACAGCTCTCTTCCCTCCCCCACCCCACAATTGTCCCCGCCATCTTAAGTACTGGCAGAAACTCTGCCAGTACTAAAATAAAAGCTATACTTGGGCTTTTTTTGGGTTTTTTTTTGGCATATTTACATATGCTGCTGTGTAGGATCCCCCCTTAGTCCCCAACCTCACTGATCCCCCACCAAACAGCTCTCTAACCCTCCCCCTCTGCCTTAATGGGCGCCATCTTGGGTACTGGCAGCTGTCTGCCAGTACCCAGTTTAGTAACAAATGTGCCTTTTTTTTTTTTAAAAAATGCCCTTTTCTGTAGTGTAGCTTCCCCCCCCCCCCCAAGACCATCCCCCCACCCCTTCCAGATCCCTTAGCTGTTCATTTTTAACTTTTAACAAACATTTTATTTTAACTTTTAGCAGCTTCATTTTTCTGTAGTGTAGCGGTTCCCTCCCGCTCCCGCCCCGTGCACGCGCCCGCCCGCCGCCCCCCGTGCACGCGCGCGCTCCCGTGAGCGCTCCCGACGGTTCCGCCCCCGATCCCGCCCCCCTTTCCCTCCAGTCGGCACATCGATGGCCGCCCACCCGCCTCCCAGACTTGCTCCCACCCACCAACGATACCGGCCACCGATGTCCGGTGCAGAGAGGGCCACAGAGTGGCTCTCTCTGCATCGGATGGCCAAGGGGGGTTATTGCAGGATGCCTCCATATCGAGGCATCACTGCAATAACCGGAAAGCAGCTGGAAGCGAGCAGGATCGCTTCCAGCTGCTTTCCAGACCAAGGACGTACGCCACACGTCCTCGGTCATTAACTGTCTTTTTTTTTAGGACGTGTGGCGTACGTCCTTGGTCATTAAGGGGTTAAATTAATCCTATTAAAAGGGGACCTATTTAACATAAGTAATCATATCCCTGAATGTATCTAAATATTTTTTAAATGTATCTAAGGTATTGGCATTCACTACCTCCTTTAGTAATGAGTTCCACAATTGTATTGCCTTCTTGGATCACATGCTATGCATCAGGGAGAATTTCAGCTTGCAGCTACTGCCCTACGATATAAAGAATAAAGAATCAGACTTGCAATATGAGACTCTCCTATGTGCAGACTATGTGACCCTTCAATATCCACGTACTCCCATGCCCCTGGGCTCATTACAAAGACACTGCTGCTATCCAGAATGTAGTTTTTGCTTGTAAAAATGCCTGCATCCTCTTTGGTCATAAAGAGGTCTGAAACTAGTTAAACTGATGCCAGTTTATTACTTTTTCCCTCCAAATATGAATAGTACCTGAGTATTATCTGCTCTTTACTAGTTTGTTATCTATTTAATGCTTTGCCTAAGTTCCATTTAAGGTTATGCTCTGATCAATGTTATCTGAAGACATGGGGGCATATGTATCAAGCTTCGTATGGAGCTTGATGATGACCCGTTTTTCTGGCGAGTCATCACAAAGACTGCTGCTCAATAACCTGTCCGCCTGCTCTGAGGCGGACACACATCGCCGGAAATCAACCTGATCGAGTATGATCGGGTTGATTGACACCCCCTGCTGGCGGCCTATTGGCCGTGAGTCTGCAGGGGGCGGCGTTGCACCAGCAGCTCTTGTGAGCTGCTGGTGCAATGCTGAATACCTCGAGCATATTGCTCGCCGTATTCAGTGAGGTCTGGCGGACCTGATCCGCATTGTCGGATCAGGTCCGCCAGACCTTGATAACTATAGGCCATAGTATCTATGTCAATATGCTTGCAATCCAGTGCTTAACAGTAGAGGGGTCACATTTCAATCTTATATTTCATTTCTTAGCTGTCGCTGCAGCTTGCTCTCCAAAATTACCTATAATATATCTGCTTATTTATTTTAAATTAACAATTACTCTCTAGAAACCAAATGGATTTATAATGTTTGGACTCACTGCATTTTGATAGCTATAGGGGAAAAGCTATTATACTTATGTTACAATAACTCTCAAACTGTATATAGACTTTAATAGCATGTACTGACATACATTCACAAGTTCTCCTGTTTCTCTAGTATTTGTTACATAAAAACTGCTTTTTTAGCCTGTGAACATATATTTCATCCCTTTTTAATTGTACTGCTATGCATATCATATCTATGCTAAATAGATTTCCCTGTTGCTAAGAGCTAATAATTATTAAATACTCTCAATCATATTCCTACTGTCTAAAAGTCTCCCTGATCTACTGCTGAACTGCCTGTGGCCGGGGCAGCTTAGTATATGTAATTCATAGTAGTAGGTAATAGTTTATCTCACAAGCTAATTATATATTTTCCGACTCTTTTTTTCTTATTACACATAAGTTGACAGCCCCCAGCTTTCATATAACTGTTGGTTAATAGAACTATAATGTTAATTTCTTCTCTGTTACTAAGAACTCCTTATAAGTATGTCACTGGTGAACCTGCCTGCTTAGTGCTCAATTTTTGTCTCTTAAAAGGACATCAAACAGAGGTCCAATTTCAGAAAGTATGGTTTTATTGGATATTGTCTGGGGATAATGGCCGTACCTCGGCAGTAGCTGAGGGGGAAGTGGAGCGGGAGGAAGTGAGAGGCACTGATCAAGAGGAGAGGAGGGGTGGCGGGAATTAGAATCAGCTGGTTAGATTAGGAGCAAAACAAGATGAGCAAATAACTCCTTAGAGTGTTAAAATGACAAAATACAACGCTGAAGTATTGAGATTTGAGTTTGAATCGTGCATTGATGGTTATTGTTTTTATGTTTACGCAGTTTTAGTTTTTAAAGTTTTTTGTTATAGGGACTGAGAACCCTCTATAGTTATGCCTCATACATATCACGTGCCCTCCAAACGGATAAAATATGATGGGCATTGTTAAGAAAATGTTTGGGGGATCATGGGTTTATGTTTAAACAACACACTTCTGCCTGAAAATGTACAGCAGACTCCACAAAGCGAAGGGGACTGTCCTGGTCAAAATTAAAGAGTGGAAATTCGTCTACTGTTCTTGGTAGCAGCTTAATATAGCAACATGGATGTACTTTCAAATACAGGAGAGACTTTTTGAAATCAGAAGTGACATTGAAAGACACTCTTTTTGAAATATGATTACTGTTCCCCAAACACTGATGCTATTTAATGATTGAAAGTCTGTATTTTCTTTGCTGTTGGAGGAGTGTGGTTAATAAAAATATATTTCAACTAAAAGGACATCAAACACTTTGAGAGGGCAATATAAAATTATAAATCGTATAAATAGAAAATACTCTGCAATATACTTTGATTATTTATTTTGTCCTCTTTTCCTGTAATTCCATTCTGAAATTGTGAGCTTTTCAGTTCCTGTTAGAAATGCAGAACACTGTTCTATTCCACACAGCCATTGGCTGACCTATTTGTAACTGTCTCTAATTGGCCACAGCAGAGAAGGTAACCTAAATTACCACATGACAGCTCCCATTATTTTATAGACCCTACAATTTTACATTTATGTTGTCAATATAATTTAAACAGCTAATTAACCCCTTAGTGACCAGATCACTTTTCAATTTGTTGACCGTCTGGGACCAAGGATATTTTTGCATTTCTGCAGTGTTTGTGTTTAGCTTTAATTTTCCTCTTACTCATTTACTGTACCCACACATATTATATACCATTTTTCTCGCCATTATATGGACTTTCTAAAGATACCATTATTTTCATAAAATCTTATAACTGACTATTAAAAAATTATAAAATATGAAGGAAAATGGAAAAAAACACACTTTTTCTAACTTTGACCCCCAAAATCTCCTACACATCTACAACCACCATAAAACACCCATGCTAAATAGTTTCTAAATTTTGTTCTTTGCTTTTTTTTTGCAAGTTATAGGGCAATAAGTACAAGTAGCACTTTGCTATTTCCAAACCATTTTTTTCAAAATTAGCAATAGTTACATTGTAACACTGATATCTGTCAGGAATCCCTGAATAACCCTTCACACACACACACACACACACACACATATATATATATATATATATATATATATATATATATATATATATATATATATATATTTTTTTTTTTTATTTTTTTTTAATAAGACAACCTAAGGTATTAAACATGGGGTATTTTGACTCTTTCAATGCAACCATTTTACCACCAATCTATGTCAAAGTTTGAAAAAAAAAAGTGGTGATTTTTTGACAAAAACAAAATTTATGCTTACCTGATAAATTTCTTTATTGGGGTATGTAAAAAGACCCCAAAATATATGTTTTTTTATGGGGGTAAATTTCATTGGCCAGCTTCAGAAATTTCCCAAATAGGACCTTGGTGCATGATGACAAATGTGAAAATTCCAAGTTGAAAAACTAGAATGTGCCCCCTAAAAATAAGGCCTTTTAGCCCCCAGAGAACCCGACACACCTATACATGGGGGTCTCACTGTACTCAGGAGATATTGTTGAACACATATTGAGGTGTTTTTTGGCAGTAACACATAACAGGAAATGAGAATCAATGCCTAAAGTACAATCTGTGTGAAAAGTTACACAAATAAATGACTACCCAAAAGTTTGACAAAGACTGGTGGTTGAATTAGTGCATATAAATTGTTAAAATGCCAGCATTTGAAATACCCTAGGGTGTCTACTTTTCAAAAAGTTGTGAAAATTTCAAGTTGGAAAACTGGAATTGGTCCCCTAAAAATAAGGCATTTTAGCCCCCAGATAACCCAACACACCTATACATGGGTGGTATCACTGTACTCAGGAGATGCTGATGAAGACTTATTGGGGTGTTATTTGGCAGTAACCCTTAACGTTCTCATTAAATATATTCTTAAATTGCTATTTCTTTTGCAAGATGTACCGAGTCCACGGAGTCATCCTTACTTGTGGGATATTATCCTTCCTAACAGGAAGTGGCAAAGAGAGCACCACAGCAGAGCTGTCTATATAGCTCCCCCCTTAACTCCACCCCCCAGTCATTCGACCGAAGGCCAAGGAAGAAAAAGGAGAAACTATAATGTGCAGAGGTGACTGAAGTTTTCAATAAAAAATACTATCTGTCTTGAATAGACAGGGCGGGCCGTGGACTCGGTACATTGCAAAAGAAAGAAATTTATCAGGTAAGCATACATTTTGTTTTCTTTTGCAAGATGTACCGAGTCCACGTATTCATCCTTACTTGTGGGATACCAATACCAAAGCTTTAGGACACGGATGAAGGGAGGGACAAGACAGGAGCCTATACGGAAGGCACCACTGCTTGCAAAACCTTTCTCTTAAAAATAGCCTCCGAAGAAGCAAAAGTATCAAATTTGGAAAATTTGGAAAAGGTATGAAGCGAAGACCAAGTCGCAGCCTTCCAAATCTGTTCAACAGAAGCATCATTTTTAAAAGCCCATGTGGAAGCTACCGCTCTAGTAGAGTGAGCAGTAATTCTTTCAGGAGGCTGCTGTCCAGCAGTCTCATAAGCCAAACGAATTATGCTTTTCAGCCAAAAGGAAAGAGAGGTAGCCGTAGCCTTTTGACCCCTATGTTTTCCAGAATAGACCACAAACAAAGAAGATGATTGACGAAAATCTTTGGTTGCCTGCAAATAGAACTTCAAAGCACGAACCACATCCAAGTTGTGCAATAAACGTTCCTTCTTAGAAGAAGAATTAGGACACAGAGAAGGAACAACAATCTCCTGATTGATATTCCTGTTAGTAACAACCTTAGGGAGGAACCCAGGTATGGTACGCAAAACCACCTTATCAGCATGGAAAACAAGATAAGGCGAGTCACATTGTAATGCGGATAATTCAGAAACCCTTCGAGCTGAAGAGATAGCAACTAGAAACAGAACTTTCCAAGATAGAAGCTTAATATCTATGGAATGAATGGGTTCAAACGGAACCCCCTGAAAAACATTAAGAACTAAATTTAGACTCCATGGCGGAGCAACAGGTTTAAACACAGGCTTGATTCTAACTAAAGCCTGACAAAAAGCCCGAACGTCTGGGACATCTGCCAGACGCTTGTGTAATAGAATAGACAAAGCAGATATCTGTCCTTTTAAGGAACTAGCTGACAATCCTTTCTCCAATCCTTCTTGAAGAAAGGACAAAATCCTAGGAATTCTGATCTTACTCCATGAGTAGCCTTTGGATTCGCACCAAAAAAGATATTTACGCCATATCTTATGATAGATTTTCCTGGTGACAGGCTTTTGAGCCTGAATCAAGGTATCTATGACAGACTCAGAGAAACCCCACTTTTGATAAATTCAAGCGTTCAATCTCCAAGCAGTCAGTTGCAGAGAAATTAGATTTGGATGCTTGAACGGACCTTGAATCAGAAGGTCCTGTCGCAGTGGCAGAGTCCATGGTGGCTGAGATGACATGTCCACCAGGTCTGCATACCAAGTCCTGCGTGGCCAAGCAGGTGCTATCAAAATCACTGAAGCTCTCTCCTGTTTGATTCTGGCAATCAGACGCGGAAGGAGAGGGAAAGGTGGAAACACATAAGCCAGGTTGAATGACCAGGGTACTGCTAGAGCATCTATCAGTACTGCCTGAGGATCCATGGACCTGGATCCGTAACAAGGAAGTCTGGCGTTCTGACGAGACGCCATCAGATCCAATTCTGGTGTGCCCCATAGCTGAACCAGTTGAGCAAACACCTCCGGATGGAGCTCCCACTCCCCCGGATGAAAAGTCTGATGACTTAGAAAATCTGCCTCCCAGTTCTCTACCTCTGGGATATAGATCGCTGATAGATGGCAAGAGTGAGTCTCTGCCCATCGGATTATCCTGGAAACTTCTATCATCGCCAAGGAACTCCTTGTTCCTCCCTGATGATTGATATAAGCTACAGTCGTGATGTTGTCCAACTGAAATCTGATGAATCCGGCCAAAGCCAGTTGAGGCCACGCCTGAAGAGCATTGAATATAGCTCTTAATTCTAGAATATTTATTGGTAGGAGGGCCTCCTCGTAACTCCACAAACCCTGTGCTTTCAGGGAATTCCAGACTGCACCCCAGCCCAGTAGGCTGGCGTCTGTCGTCACTATAACCCACGCTGGCCTGCGGAAACACATTCCCCTGGACAGGTGATCCTGTGACAACCACCAAAGAAGAGAGTCTCTAGTCTCTTGATCCAGATTTATCTGAGGAGATATATCTGCATAATCCCCATTCCACTGTTTGAGCATGCATAGTTGCAGTGGTCTGAGATGCAAGCGAGCAAACTGAACTATGTCCATTGCCGCTACCATAAGTCCGATTACCTCCATACACTGAGCCACTGACTGCCGAGGAATGGAATGAAGAGCTCGGCAGGTAGTTAAAATCTTTGATTTCCTGACCCCTGTCAGAAAAATTTTCATGTCCACTGAATCTATCAGAGTTCCCAGGAATGGAACGCTTGTGAGAGGAATAAGAGAACTCTTTTTCACGTTCACCTTCCACCCATGAGATCTTAGAGAGGCCAACACTAAGTCCATGTGAGACTTGGCTAGTTGGAAAGTCGACGCTTGAATTAGGATGTCATCTAGATAAGGCGCCACTGCTATGCCCCACTGCCTTAGGACCGCTAGAAGGTACCCTAGCACCTTTGTGAAGATTCTTGGTGCCATGGCCAACCCGAAGGGAAGAGCAACAAACTGATAATGCCTGTCCAGAAAGGCAAACCTGAGGAACTGGTAATGATCTTTGTGGATAGGAATGTGTAGATACGCATACTTTAAATCCACGGTGGTTATATATTGACCCTCCTGGATCATTGGTAAAATAGTCAGAATGGTCTCCATCTTGAAGGATGAAACTCTTAGGAATTGGTTTAGGATCTTGAGATTTAGAATTGGTCTGAAGGTTCCCTCTTTTTTTGGGAACCACAAACAGATTGGAGTAGAAACCTTGTCCCTGTTCTGCTTTCAGAACTGGGCAGATCACTCTCATGGTAAAAAGGTCTTCTACACAGAGTAAGAACGCCTCTCTTTTTGTCTGGTTTACAGACAATTGAGAAAGATGGAATCTCCCCCTTGGAGGAGAATCTTTGAAATCTAGAAGATACCCCTGGGTTACAATTTCTACGGCCCAGGAGTCCTGAACGTCTCTTGCCCAGGCCTGAGCAAAGAGAGAGCGTCTGCCCTCTACTAGATCTGGTCCCGGATTGGGGGCTACCCCTTCATGCTGTCTTAGTGGCAGGAGCAGGCTTTTTGGCCTGGTTACCCTTGTTCCAAGCCTGGTTAGGTCTCCAGGTTGGCTTGGATTGAGCAAAGTTCCCCTCTTGCTTTGCAGCAGGGGAAGAGGAAGCGGGACCACCCTTGAAGTTTCGAAAGGAACGAAAATTATTTTGTTTGGTCAATGTCTTATTTGACTTATCTTGGGGGAGGGCATGACCCTTCACCCCAGTGATGTCTGAAATGATCTCTTTCAGTGCAGGCCCGAATAGGGTCTTACCTTTGAAAGGGATGGTCAAAAGCTTAGATTTTGATGACACATCAGCCGACCAGGACTTAAGCCATAACGCTCTACGCGCTAAAATTGCAAAACCTAAATTCTTTGCCGCTAACTTAGTGAGATGAAAAGCGGCGTCTGTAATAAAAGAATTAGCTTGCTTAAGAGCCTTAATTCTGTCCAGAATATCATCTAGTGGGGTCTCCACCTGAAGAGCCTCTTCTAGAGCCTCAAACCAAAAGGCAGCTGCAGTGGTTACAGGAACAATGCACGCTATAGGTTGAAGAAGAAACCCTTGATGAACAAAAATTTTCTTAAGGAGACCCTCTAATCTTTTATCCATAGGATCAATGAAAGCACAACTGTCTTCAATAGGTATAGTTGTACGCTTAGCCAGAGTAGAAATAGCTCCCTCTACCTTAGGGACCGTCTGCCATGAGTCCCTCATGGTGTCAGATATGGGAAACATTTTCTTAAAAACAAGAGGGTGAGCGAACGGAATACCTGGTCTATCCAACTCCTAAGTAACAATGTCCGAAATCCTCTTAGGGACCGGAAAAAAACATCGGTGTAAACAGGAACTCTTACACAATTTCTCTGGAACTACAATAGGGTCACAATCATCCAGAGTCGCTAAAACCTCCCTGAGCAATAAACGGAGGTGTTCTAGTTTAAATTTAAATGCCGCCATATCTGAATCTGTCTGAGGGAACATCCTTCCTGAATCAGAAATCTCTCCCTCAGATAGCAAATCCCTCATCCCTACCTCAGAACATTGTGAGGGAATATCGGATACGGCTACTAAAGCGTTAGAAGGCTAAGAATTTGTTCTTAACCCAGAGCTACTGCGCTTCCCTTGCAACCATGGCAGTTTAGATAAAACCTCTGTGAGGGTAGTATTCATAACTGAGGCCATATCTTGCAAGGTGAAAGAATTAGACGCACTAGAAGTACTTGGCGTCGCTTGTGCGGGCGTTACTGGTTGTGACACTTGGGGAGAACTAGATGGCAAAACCTGATTTCCTTCTGTCTGAGAATCATCCAATGCCAAACTCTTACAAGTCAAAATATGCTGTTTGCAATTTATAGACATATCAGTACAAGTGGGACACATTCTAAGAGGGGGTTCCACAATGGCTTCTAAACAAATTGAGCAATGAGTTTCCTCAATGTCAGACATGTTAAACAGGCTAGTAATAAGACAAGCAAGCTTGGAAAACACTTTATTTAATGAAAAAAACACAATTTTCAAAAACTGTACTGTGCCTTTAAGAGAAAAAAAAAGACATACACAAACTGCAAAACTGCTTAAAATTGCCTCAAATTTTCCAAAATTTTTACAGTACACCCACTAAGCTTTAGTAAGATTACACCACAAATAATTAAGCAATAAACCCCCAAATGAAAAAAAACGGATTGACAAATGTCCAAAACCGGTAAAAAAACCCTATCAGCACCTTGCCACAGCTCTGCTGTGGCGCCTACCTGCCCTTAGGGAACGATAATGTGGGGATAAAGCTTTGATTAGGCCCCAGAAATGTACCAGGACCTCTGGAGATGTTGCTTGCTGCTTGTATGCATAAACTAAGTGCGCAACTGAGGCGCGAAAATAGGCCCCGCCCATCTCACTCGATGTTGCTAGGGCCTACACAAAATCTACCAAACATTTTTTGTAAGCCATGTGGGTTATAAAAACCCCTAAATAAGCCAAGTGTACCCTCAAACAGATGTCCCATAAGAAATAAAAACAGTACTCCCAGAACACACAAATGTTTGCCTAATATATCATATACAAACTGAGTGACCATAAGATTAACCCTTTATGCAAGCTAGTAATGCCCCTTATAAAACTAGGATTACTGCTTACCCTTCCCCTAATGGGGATACTGTCAGCCTTTCTGAGTTAACACAGTCTCTGCAGAAAAAAATGACTGAACATACCTCATTGCTGTATAGCTAGAAACCGTTCCACACACTGAAGTTTTCCTGTACTCCTCAGCTTCAGTGGGAACAGCAGTGGACCTTAGTTACAAATGCTAAGATCATCATTCTCCAGGCAGAAATCTTCATCTATGTCCTGCCTGAGAGTAACACCGGTACCATTTAAAAATAACAAACTCTTGATTGAAGATAAAATAAAACTAACAGTTTAACACCTCTTTCCCTTTACCCTTCCTGCTTAGAGCCGGCAAAGAGAATGACTGGGGGGTGGAGTTAAGGGGGGAGCTATATAGACAGCTCTGCTGTGGTGCTCTCTTTGCCACTTCCTGTTAGGAAGGATAATATCCCACTAGTAAGGATGAATCCGTGGACTCGGTACATCTTGCAAAAGAAATAGCAATTTAAGAATACATTTAATGAGGACGTTAAGGGTTACTGCCAAATAACACCCCAATAAGTCTTCATCAGCATCTCCTGAGTACAGTGATACCACCCATGTATAGGTGTGTTGGGTTATCTGGGGGCTAAAATGCCTTATTTTTAGGGGACCAATTCCAGTTTTCCAACTTGAAATTTTCACAACCTTTTGAAAAGTAGACACCCTAGGGTATTTCAAATGCTGGCATTTTAACAATTTCTATGCACTAATTCAACCACCAGTCTTTGTCAAACTTTTGGGTAGTCATTTATTTGTGTAACTTTTCACACAGATTGTACTTTAGGCATTGATTCTCATTTCCTGTTATGTGTTACTGCCAAAAAACACCTCAATATGTGTTCAACAATATCTCCTGAGTACAGTGAGACCCCCATGTATAGGTGTGTCGGGTTCTCTGGGGGCTAAAAGGCCTTATTTTTAGGGGGCACATTCTAGTTTTTCAACTTGGAATTTTCACATTTGTCATCATGCACCCAGGTCCTATTTGGGAAATTTCTGAAGCTGGCCAATGAAATTTACCCCCATAAAAACCATATATTTTGAAAAATAGACACCCTAGGGTATTTCAAATGCTGGAATTTTAACACTTTCCTTGCACTAATTCAACCACCAGTCTTTGTCAAACTATTGGGCAGTCATTTTGTTGTGCTAGTTTTCACACACATTGTACTTTAGACATGGATTCTCAGCTCCTGTTATGTGTTACTGCCAAAGAAGATGTGTCTATATGTATTCACCAACATTCCCTGAGTACAGTTATATCACCTATGCATAGGTTTATTGGCTTGTTTGGGGGGTGCAATGCTAAATATCTGACATGCATTTGTGATTTTTTTTTCACATTCAACATATTTTCTTTGCCTATTGTCTTTTTGGGGTCTTTTTACATACCCCAATTTATTTGATTATCATGAATGTGCATATATTTGAAAAGTTGACACCCCAAGGTATTGTATACGGAGTACTCTGATGCCTTTGATGCAAGCGTTTTAGCCAAAAAACTTGGAGAAAGTGTATGGTGGTAATTTTTCAATTTTCATTTTTACACACACATTCGAATATTACATTTATAAAACAGAATTGTAGACTAGAAAAACTATTTTGAATGTCACATTCGAATTGAATATCACATTTGAATCAAATGTCACATTCAAATTCGAATATTACATTTATAAAACACAGTATTAGACTAGAAATAGTATTTAGAATTTGAATGTCACATTCGAATTGAATATCACATTTAAAACACATTATTAGACTAGAAATACTATTTCAAATTTGAATGTGACATTCGAATTCAAATGTGACATTCAAATTCGAATGTAGCATTCGAATTTGAATATTACATTTATTAAACACAGTTGTAGACTAGAAATATTATTTCAAATTTGAATGTCACATTCGAATTTGAATGTCACATTCAAATTCGAATATTACATTTCGAAATTGAATGAATACATAGCTAAACATTCTATTATTCAAAAGAATATTTTCTAATTTTATTGAAAAATTTGAAAATGAAAATTCGAAAATAGAATGTTAGAATGTTAAATAAACATTCAAAATTCAATTTGAATGAACAAATGTATCGAAATTCGTTTTAAATTTCGAATTTTTTGAAACATTCGCCCATCTCTAGTTGCAATCTGCATTAAGTAAATTGCAACCTTTTTGTACCAGGCCCTTGACCTCCGCATAATTAGGTAGGGCTACAGCAGCTGCCAGATCAACCCCACCCATATGACAGTTATATGCCTTGATGCACGCTGGCTTCCTTATGCTCTCAGTTCTGCCACGTACAGATACATCCACAGTCCACTCATTGTAGATGGTGGTAAGAAGGTACACATCCTTCTTGTCTCTGTACTTAAGTGCCAACAGCTCCTCTTGGTGCAGAGCTGAGGTCTCCCCCCTTTGTAGCTGGGTGAGTGCAAGTTGTCCTGGGATACCTGTGCGGTTCTTTTAAATTGTATTGCAAGCTACTGTATCAAAGAAATACAGTAGCTTGAACAAAAGGACACTTGTATAAAAATTATCCAAATACAAGTGGTACTTTTTTTTCATTAGGGGTAATATCAGGTCCCAGACAATCTTGTCAGTGGTTCCCATATGTTCTGGGCAACCTGGAGGGTCAAGGTGGCTATCCTTTCCCTCATACACCGAAAGGCCTGAATATACCCACTCTCGCTCTCACAGAGCTTATATACCTTTATTCCATATCTGGAGTGCTTGTAAGGAATATACTGCTTGAATCCCAGCCTTCCCTTATACTTCATCAGGGATTCATCCACACATATATTCCTTCCAGGTGTATAAGCCTCTGCAAACCTTGCAGCAAAGTGGGTAATCAGTGGGCGGATTTTATACAGCCTGTCAAACTGGGGATGCTCCCTAGGGGGGCACAGGCTGTTGTCGCTGAAGTGCATGAAATGTTGAATCATTTCATACCTCTTCCTCGACATACTTCGGGAGAAAATGGGGGTAGAGCAAACGGGGCTACTGCTCCAGTAGGAGTGGATGGAGGGTTTCTTTATGATGCTTATCAGCATAGTCAATGCCCAGAATTTTTTAAATTCTGGCACATCGATGGGGGTCCATGGCTGCTTTGCCAAAAAACTGTCAGGCTTTGCAGCACAGAACTGATGGGCATATAAATTAGTTTGGGCAACAATGTTCCCCAATACATCATCGCCCAGAAACACCTCCATAAACTGCTGGGTCTAAACTGGCCACATCCACATTTATGCCAGGATTTGCTGTGAAGGATGGGATATCTGGCCTCTGGAGATTAGGCTTTACCCACCCTTCAGCAGCAATGGCAGCTGGAGCAACACGTCTCCTTCTGGCAGGGGGGCTGGCAGGGGGACTAGCAGGGGGGGTGTCAGCCACAGATACATCACTATCAGTTGAGACTGTGAGGCCTATTTATCAAAGGTCTTGCGGACCTGATCCGACAGTGCGGATCAGGTCCTTAAGATCAGGTCAGCTCTTCATATTCAGCATTGCGCCAGCAGGTCACGAGAGCTGTTGGTGCAACGCCGCCCCCTGCAGACTCGCGGCCAGTCGGCCGCCAGCAGGGAGGTGTCAATCAACCCGATCATGCTAGATTGGGTTGAATTGTGGTGATTCCTGTCCGCCTGCTCAGAGCAGGCGGACAGGGTTATGGAGAAGCGGTCTTTAGACCGCTGCTTCATAACTGCTGTTTCTGGCAAGTCTGAAGACTCACCAGATACATGGCCCACAAGCTCCATATGGCTAAATGGGCCTTTGTATCTAATCATGTTTCTGAGCATATGGCAGGGTCAAAATTGGGGTCTGGGTCCAACATAGAGGCGTCTGACTCTGACACAGTATGGCATATGCCTCCTCAGCAGAGAGAAAAAATTACTAAAAAAAAATCAACACAAAATTCACAGAGCAAAAAAGTGCTTTTGTGCAAGAGCCAGTGATTTGTAGTGATCACTGGCAAGCTAGGGGTTAATGGCTCTGAAAAGAACCCTTCGGCCAGATTACAAGTTTTGCATTACGAGGGGTGTGGTACTAACTTGCACGTTATTCTCACCGCTCACTTTCCTACAGTGCTGGTATTACAGGTTTTCATAAACCCGGCGTTAAAAGTCAAGAAGTGAGCGTAGAGCAAAATTGAGCTCCATACCGCACTCCAATACCAGCGCTGCTTAAGTGAGCGGTGAGCTGGTTGTACGTGCTTGTGCACGATTTCCCCATAGACATCATTGGGGAGAGCCGGCTGAGAAAAAGTCTAACACCTGCAATAAAGCAGCGTAAAACTCAGTAACGCAGCCCCATTTATTCCTATGGGGAAACAAAATTTATGTTTACACCTAACACCCTAACATGAACCCCGAGTCTAAACACCCCTAATCTTACACTTATTAACCCCTAATCTGCCGCCCCCGACATCGCCGACACCTACATTATACTTATTAACCCCTAATCTGCCGCCCCGACATTGCAGACACCTATATTATACTTATTAACCCCTAATATGCCGCCCCTGACATCGCCAACACCTACATTATACTTATTAACCCCTAATCTGCCGCTCCGGACATCACCGCCACTATAATAAATGTATTAACCCCTAAACCGCCGCACTCCCACATCGCAAACACTAGTGAAATATTATTAACCCCTAATCTGCCGCCCCTAACATCGCCACCACCTACCTACATTTATTAACCTCTAATCTGCCGTCCCCAACGTCGCTGCCACTATACTATTCATCAGCCAATAGGATTGAGCTCGTATTCTATTGGCTGCTCCAATCAGCCAATAGAATGCAAGCTCAATCCTATTGGCTGATTGGATCAGCCAATAGGATTGAAGTTCAATCCTATTGGCTGATTGCATCAGCCAATAGGATTTTTTCAACCCTAATTCCGATTGGCTGATAGTTTTCTATCAGCCAATCAGAATCTAAGGGACGCCATCTTGGATGGCGTCATTTAAAGGAACCTTCATTGTAGAAGAAGCCGTCTTTAGACTGCTGCTTCATAACTGGTGCTTCTGGTGAGCCTGCAGACTCGCCAGAAACACGGGCCCCCAAGCTCCATTCGGAGCTTGATAAATGGGCCCTATATTGTCAAGTCTGGGTTGTAGTAGCCTTATAAGGTAAAGGAGATTGAAGGACAGGTACACGTCCATATCCTATAAAGGGCAAAAAGGAATTAAGCAGGTAGAGTAGGGTATGTTGGGCTTTTATTTGGTCTGTCATAGGTGTAGTTTATATATGATCAGAGCTGGATTACACAGATAAATGCATAACAGATCATAAAGTAAAGGAAAAAGGCAATGCAATAAGTTGGGCCAACAACTAGGTACTAGCTTATGTAAAAGGTAAACTGTTAAATAGAGGGTTTGCATAACCTATATCAGGCCTCTGCAAAAGTGTAATCTAATAATGTAGAGAAGTGATGTGAGTGACGGATTACTAGACGTAATTCAACTTTAGCATGTTTGGAATCAGACAAATAACGTATAGCAATAAAGTCCTCTATGTATGTAGCAGACTATGTGGAAGGGGGTTATAAATATGTTACAAACTCTTAAAATAGTAGGATATGAACTTAACAGTATAGGGGGTTCACAATGTGCATAACTCTTTCAAAGCCAATCATGTCAAGTTTAACATATTACTATGTTACACATTTGAGAAAGACATGAATATTATAGCCTAAATCTAGAACCCAAATCCTAGAAGAGGTAGGAAATATGTCTATCTAACTAGGTAATTCCTGTGAACAGTAACAGCACAAAAGGTTTATATATAATACAGGTTGCTATGTAAAACAATACGACTCTCCTAAAATCATTTGTATTAAAGCATATATATAACCTACCTGGGAAATATGTATGGTACATGTGAAATTTTACTTAATGAGGTCCTTGCTGTAGGCATTGAAAAGGTGTATATCAGGACACTGGTATAAAGGATGTGACTCTCTTTATCTCAGTTCAGGATCAGTAGGTGTTAGGATAATAATAGGTAAAATATAGAACAATACTGTTAAGTCAATTTGATTGTGGTGTAATATAAAAACATATATGCTAATGAGTCTTAGCTTAAATGGTTATACAGGTAGTACTAAATACAATATCAGATATATAGCAACAACTGATTTGCAGTGAATATAAACCCCTGAGCTATTAAACACTGTGTAACCTGTATCGAACATCCAGTAATGAGGACTAAGTACAGGGGAAAATGGTTAGACAATAATTAAAACCAGCAAATAGGACTTTGCAGATTCTATAGATCCTTTGCATACAGAAGAGCAGACAAAAATCTGATCACTTATGTGTTACAGAATGAGAGTGTATAGTAAGTTATGCAAATGCCTAGGCTATAATTGTTATAATGGGGTCTCTGATATATATCAGTGAACAAAAGGATACCATTAAACAATCTAGTTGCCTTTAAATAAGTAATAAACTATCATGCCTTGTAGACCTCAGTAAGATGGTAATATATGTGTAAATATTAGGCAACACTATAACCATACTATATTTAACAATGTAGGAAGGCTTATAGCCTGTTTAAAGCTAGGCAATGTCCCATATTATATTGGTATCCTTAGTTCTTAGCCTATACCAGTTTTCCGAGGCGCAATCTGCTCCTCCAGAAGTATGTAGACGAGTTTGCAGAAGGACTGGCATCTGCCAATATAGCGGGTTATGTAAATGTTCTGAATAGTATAAATACCAGGCAGGTCAGCGGAGACGGACTCAACTTGAGCCAAAGGTCTTCCCTTTTTCTCTGACCATCAGGTCATCATTTGGAAAGTCTACTAGCTTATGTCATGTGTTTGGAAAATATTAAGTATATAAAGTCTCTATATACTAGAGTCCCAGATGTGTATGTGCAATAGCAGACCATCATAGCCGATAGAGTCCAAGACTACACATACCTCAATTCAGAGACAGCACACAATTATGATGGAAAACTGTAATGGAAACAGAAACAGAGGCGCCACATGTGTAGATCAATAAGGACCAAGAGTAACCAAACGAGACAAGATACAGGGTACTCACAAACGTGAAGGCACTCTATTGTGCCTGTAGATACAGGCTGGTATTCTAACAGCAAACCAGCTGGCTGTATAAGGCAATCCCCATCGTGATATCCTGTAGCTCTGGAACTCCAATCAGCAACCCTTGCCTGGGTCACTTACTGTTAAATAGATCTGGAGTAAGGAAGGGAGAAAGGCTCTTGCCCAATGAGGGGAAACCACGGCTCGCGCTGAGACATCAGCGCCTGTGTGGTCTGGATGATTGATATGGGGAATATGTCTCTGTGGGCAACTGAGAAACTTCGAGATCTGGTGATGCTTTCATGGAGCTGACAAGTTGAAGACCTACTGGTATTATTGCCTTCCTCTCTGTCACATTTTCGCTAAGCTCAGACTCTCTGCTCTGTGATTTGTGATAGATATTTGTACATGCCACAGCTTAAGGTTGACGCTGGGGCCCTACAGCGTCTTCCCGTACAATCAGTGCATCTTTGTTGGTGGTAAGTAGAGCTTCGGTAGCCACCGCAACCAGGGGTGAGCTCATTGCAGATTTCAACGAATCCACACAGTCCGCATGGTGGAGATCAAGTTGGATGGCCAAATCATTTAATAGACGCGTTATGAACTCCATAATAAAATGGCGATAGAAAAAACGTTAGCTCAATGTCCCCTTAATTTTGTAGTTCAATTAACTTTTGTGAGTTTTTCAACTCTGAACATCCTTATAAAGTACCCAGATTAGTTGCATTGCTCTTTTGTGTATGGGGCGCGTCATGCCATTATATTTCAAGTATTGTGTGAAGTCCCTGCTCTAGTTTGCCTTAAAGTTTGGCGATACATCTATTTATCACAGTTTTCCCGCTGCTTATAAGTGCAGGTTCTTAATATGGGGTGTTCTTTATTTTGTCTTGTTGCTGTGGTTTTGTGAAGCAGACTGTTTCATTTGCTGAGGTAGTCGTAGTGAGCGTCTGTAAAAATGGCGTCTCAGTGAACAGTGTATCATCACCTCTCCTCTTCACGGCCATCGGCAGCGTGTTAAGTTAAGACAGAATTGCCCTGTTGCTTACCGAGTGTGGATGCAGTTGCGATGTACAGGCTTGTGTGTTCCACTGCTCCTTTACGGCATCTGCTTTTTAGTCTCCTCTGCTGACTGCAACAGGCTTCTGTTAAGATGGCGGATCTGCCACGCTATGAGCTGCGTGTATGCTCTGAGTGTCTCACGCGGCTCTCTATTTTCCCAGTTTGTTTCAGCTCAACTTTGGTGCCAGTAAGTTAAGGGATTTCTCCTCTATGTTTTAGGTCAGCTTGTCTAATTGTAAAGCTGTAGTAAACACTTTTCCTGCCTTGTATACACGGAGCTCAGTGATTAGGCGTCCATCACTGTGCTCCTCCAGGCTCCGCCCCCGCTAATTAAACTTTTAAAAATACAGTTACATGTTATTCTCAGACAATTATTTTCTTTGAATGCATCATTCTATCTAGAGTTATTTAGGCCTAGATTTGGAGTTCGGCGGTAAAAGGGCTGTTAACGCTCCGCGGGCTTTTTTCTGGCCGCACCATAAATTTAACTCTGGTATCGAGAGTTCAAACAAATGCTGCGTTAGGCTCTAAAAAAGGAGCGTAGAGCATTTGTACCGCAAATGCAACTCTCGATACCAGAGTTGCTTACGGACGCGGCCGGCATCAAAAACGTGCTCGTGCACGATTCCCCCATAGGAAACAATGGGGCTGTTTGAGCTGAAAAAAAACCTAACACCTGCAAAAAAGCAGCGTTCAGCTCCTAACGCAGCCCCATTGTTTCCTATGGGGAAACACTTCCTACGTCTACACCTAACACCCTAACATGTACCCCGAGTCTAAACACCCCTAACCTTACACTTATTAACCCCTATTCTGCCGCCCCCGCTATCGCTGACCCCTGCATTACACTTTTAACCCCTAATCTGCCGCTCCGTAAACCGCCGCAACCTACGTTATCCCTATGTACCCCTAATCTGCTGCCCTAACATCGCCGACCCCTATATTATATTTATTAACCCCTAATCTGCCCCCCACAACGTCGCCGACACCTGCCTACACTTATTAACCCCTAATCTGCCGAGCGGACATGAGCGCTACTATAATAAAGTTATTAGCCCCTAATCCGCCTCACTAACCCTATCATAAATAGTATTAACCCCTAATCTGCCCTCCCTAACATCGCCGACACCTACCTTCAATTATTAACCCCTAATCTTCCGATCGGAGCTCACCGCTATTCTAATAAATGTATTAACCCCTAAAGCTAAGTCTAACCCTAACACTAACACCCCCCTAACTTAAATATAATTTACATCTAACGAAATAAATTAACTCTTATTAAATAAATGATTCCTATTTAAAGCTAAATACTTACCTGTAAAATAAACCCTAATATAGCTACAATATAAATTATAATTATATTATAGCTATTTTAGGATTAATATTTATTTTACAGGCAACTTTGTATTTATTTTAACTAGGTACAATAGCTATTAAATAGTTAAGAACTATTTAATAGTTACCTAGTTAAAATAATTACAAATTTACCTGTAAAATAAATCCTAACCTAAGATATAATTAAACCTAACACTACCCTATCAATAAATTAATTAAATAAACTACCTACAATTACCTACAATTAACCTAACACTACACTATCAATAAATTAAATAAACACAATTGCTACAAATAAATACAATTAAATAAACTAGCTAAAGTACAAAAAATAAAAAAGAACTAAGTTACAGAAAATAAAATAATATTTACAAACATAAGAAAAATATTACAACAATTTTAAACTAATTACACCTACTCTAAGCCCCCTAATAAAATAACAAAGCCCCCAAAATAATAAATTCCCTACCCTATTCTAAATTAAAAAAGTTACAAGCTCTTTTACCTTACCAGCCCTGAACAGGGCCCTTTGCGGGGCATGCCCCAAGAAGTTCAGCTCTTTTGCCTGTAAAAAAAAACATACAATACCCCCCCCCCAACATTACAACCCACCAACCACACCACCCACATACCGCTCCGCACCGGATGGAAGAAGATCGAAGATGCCGCTTGGAGAAGATGTTTGCCGGTCCGGATGTCCTCTTCTTGCCGGATAGGAGGAAGACTTTGGACCCTCTTCTAGACTTCTTCAGTGGATGTCTAGCCCCCGCTTGGGTTGGATGAAGATATCGGAGCCAGGACCGATCGGTGATACCTGGATGGTGAAGACAAGGTAGGAAGATCTTCAGGGGATTAGTGTTAGGTTTATTTAAGGGGGGTTTGGGTAAGATTAGGGGTATGTGGGTGGTGGGTTGTAATGTTGGGGGGGGGGTATTGTATGTTTTTTTTTACAGGCAAAAGAGCTGAACTTCTTGGGGCATGCCCCGCAAAGGGCCCTGTTCAGGGCTGGTAAGGTAAAAGAGCTTGTAACTTTTTTAATTTAGAATAGGGTAGGGAATTTTTTATTTTGGGGGGCTTTGTTATTTTATTAGGGGGCTTAGAGTAGGTGTAATTAGTTTAAAATTGTTGTAATATTTTTCTTATGTTTGTAAATATTTTTTTATTTTCTGTAACTTAGTTCTTTTTTATTTTTTGTACTTTAGCTAGTTTATTTAATTGTATTTATTTGTAGGAATTGTGTTTAATTAATTTATTGATAGTGTAGTGTTAGGTTAATTGTAGGTAATTGTAGGTAGTTTATTTAATTATTTTATTGATAGGGTAGTGTTAGGTTTAATTATATCTTAGGTTAGGATTTATTTTACAGGTAAATTTGTAATTATTTTAACTAGGTAACTATTAAATAGTTCTTAACTATTTAATAGCTATTGTACCTAGTTAAAATAAATACAAAGTTGCCTGTAAAATAAATATTAATCCTAAAATAGCTATAATATAATTATAATTTATATTGTAGCTATATTAGGGTTTATTTTACAGGTAAGTATTTAGCTTTAAATAGGAATCATTTATTTAATAAGAGTTAATTTATTTCGTTAGATGTAAATTATATTTAAGTTAGGGGGGTGTTAGTGTTAGGGTTAGACTTAGCTTTAGGGGTTAATACATTTATTAGAATAGCGGTGAGCTCCGATCGGAAGATTAGGGGTTAATAATTGAAGGTAGGTGTCGGCGATGTTAGGGAGGGCAGATTAGGGGTTAATACTATTTATGATAGGGTTAGTGAGGCGGATTAGGGGCTAATAACTTTATTATAGTAGCGCTCAGGTCCGCTCGGCAGATTAGGGGTTAATAAGTGTAGGTAGGTGTCGGCGACGTTGAGGGGGGCAGATTAGGGGTTAATAAATATAATATAGGGGTCGGCGGTGTTAGGGGCAGCAGATTAGGGGTACATAGGGATAACGTAGGTGGCGGCGCTTTGCGGTCGGAAGATTAGGGGTTAATTATTTTAAGTAGCTGGCGGCGATGTTGTGGGGGGCAGATTAGGGGTTAATAAATGTAATATAGGGGTCGGCGGGGTTAGGGGCAGCAGATTAGGGGTACATAAGTATAACGTAGGTGGCGGTCGGCAGATTAGGGGTTAAAAATTTTAATCGAGTGGCGGCGATGTGGGGGGAGCTCGGTTTAGGGGTACATAGGTAGTTTATGGGTGTTAGTGTACTTTAGGGTACAGTAGTTAAGAGCTTTATAAACCGGCGTTAGCCAGAAAGCTCTTAACTCCTGCTATTTTCAGGCGGCTGGAATCTTGTCGTTAGAGCTCTAACGCTCACTGCAGAAACGACTCTAAATACCGGCGTTAGAAAGATCCCATTGAAAAGATAGGCTACGCAAATGGCGTAGGGGGATCTGCGGTATGGAAAAGTCGCGGCTGCAAAGTGAGCGTTAGACCCTTTAATCACTGACTCCAAATACCAGCGGGCGGCCAAAACCAGCGTTAGGAGCCTCTAACGCTGGTTTTGACGGCTACCGCCGAACTCTAAATCTAGGCCTTAGTGTTTAAAGGGACAGTCAACTCAAATTTTTTATTGTTTAAAAATCTAGATACTCCTATTATTACCCATTCCCCAGTTTTGCACAGAAAACATGGTTATATTAATATACTTTTTACCTCTGTGATTACCTTGTATCTAAGCATCGTCTTACAGCCCCCTGATTACATGACTTTTTATTTATTATCTAGTGACTTGCATTTAAGCCAATTAGTGCTATGTTGTTAGAATCCACAGGCGTGAGCACAATGTTGTCTATATGGTTTACATGAACTAGCACTCCCTGTTGTGAACAGCTAATAAAAAAGCATGTGATTATGGGGCTGTCTTTAGTGACTTAGAGACAGAGAGAAATTTAGAGGTTATAAGGTTATAAAATATATTAATATAACAATGTTGATTGTGCAAAGCTAGGGAAAAGGTAGTAAAGGCATTATCTATCTTTTTAAACAATAACAATTTTTTGCGTTGACTGTCCCTTTAATGTCCCATTAAGGCCCATAAATACATGAATAGGGATTTATAACCCTACTATATTGCATAAATGGGTTTCAGCTTTTCTTATCTGGATAGAGAATTGAATTGCTTTTTATGTTCCCACTCATGAAACCCTAGCTTAAATCTGTTTGATTTTCTCCCCCACCAATATTATTTTTCTCTGACTACATAGGACCAAGAGTGACCTCCTCCTGTTAAGAGACATCCTTTATAATATATTCACTACTACTTACAAAGCACAATTACAGGTAATTAGTTGTGATTTCAGCCATTTCCCATTGTAAAGTTACTGGCATTGCACTTCATTGTTGTTCTGCTATTCATGCAAATATTGTAATTTTCCTTTGTCTTAACCCTTTCCTGTCCTATTAATGTTAAATAAGTGCGCCAGCAAGTCTTATTTATTTTACCATCAGCCTTAGGGATACAGATGGGAAAGTGTGCAGTTATTTTATTATAGTAAAGTGATGTGTCACAATATATATATATATATATCTACTTATTTTGAATGCTCCTGCTTTCCGATGAGAACCAGCCCAAACCCTAAGTGCCACTGGTGCCTCACGCAGTTGCCCTGTTCGCCCGGCCCTTAAGATGGCCTTAGTAGAATTGATAAACACTGGGTAAATTTACTAGAGATTTACAAGCAAGGATTTAAACTATTTTTCCGTAATGCTGCACTTAAAGTGATGGTAAATCCAAGTGTATAACAAACGCTAGGATTTACCATTACTAAAAAATAAACATTAGTTTCTGTCATCGTTTTCTAAAATACAATGTTAAACTTACCTATCTGTAAGGCAAGTATATAGCTAACTCAGAATCTCCAGCCACCCTCTGCACAGCACTTTCTCCAATGAGAAAGACCAGTAGCCATGTTAGGATGTCAGTTGACATGCATGGCTATTGGTTTAGAGGTGGAAATGTTACCTCATTGAAGAAAGTGCTGTTCCGTGGGCGGCCACAGGCGCTGAGTTAGCAATATACTTGCCTTACAGATAGGGTGAGTTTAAAATAGTTTTTTTAGGAAGCAATGACAGAAACTTATGTTTATTTTCAGTTATGGTAAATCCTAGTGTTTGCTATATACTTGGGTTTACCATCACAATTTTTTCTCTAACAAAATAACAAGAGCATTGCATTGAGCAATGATACTTTTTTATTGAACTAACTATTCATTTATAAGTTGACAAGCTTTCAGAAGTATTCCTTTCTTTTTCAAGTCTGAAGCAATACTGACCAATTCAATGGAATGTACAGATTATATCTTGAAACACAGAATGGCTAAAAAGGACAAAAAGTGTTACAGAGGTCAGAGTGCAGGGGGATGAGTGGTGTCGTAAAAAAACATGAGGGGGCTTTGGTGACAGAGGCAGACAGTGTCCAGTGTAGAAGAACAGACAGGGGAAATATAAAGTTTTACATAGAGCATATACTGACATGAAGTTATATATCAAAATGGAATCAATATGTATAAAAATGTTAAATGATGTATACAGGGGGAGTATAAAATAGTCAAAAAAAGAAGAAAGAAAAGAAGAAGAGAAAAAAAGGGAATAACAATAATGTCAAAGGTATGGACATAGGCTTACCTGTGTACCTATGTATAAAGAGTGCAAAATATACAATGCCATAGACTATATGAAAAAAAAAATGATAATATGTTAAGAATCCAGAGTCCACATTTAGTCCAGAATTGAGTGAGTTGAAGTACATTATCATTTTCATTTCAAATGTTTTTCTTTCCATGGTGTTTTTAAAGTGGCCTATTAGAATCTTGATTTTGAGGTTTCGGATGGAGTGGTCAGGTTGGGTGAAATGGTGACCAACAGTGGTACAGTATTTTGTTTCACCATCATTTTTTATTGAGTGTCTTTGTAAGTTCATCCAAAGGTGCAGTTTTTGGCTTGTTTCTCCAATATAACATCCCACTTCACATGCAGTGCAATGTATCAGTGTATACCACATTTGCAGATATACATGAATATGCCTGTCATGAAAACCTCATAATTTAGTTGCTAAAGGGTTAAATACCTTTAGTATGTGTGCTAACAAAATTTGTTTTCAGAAGAAATGTGTTGCTTTGTTTCCCCTTAGATATGCCAGAGCCCTCATAAATAGTTTGTAAGATGTACAAGAGATAACTTTAATGCCCCAACCTTTCAGCACAGAGAATTATGGAACACAGTGCCTCTATCCAGGCACTGGACTGGGGTCATTGACAGGACAACCAGCCTTGCAAATATACTTTTTTATGTTATAATGTCTCAGAAACATAAAAAATGCAAAATGTATGGTGTTAGTATAAAAATACTGATAACAACATCACTAAGGGATTGTCTGTGTATATTAAATATACATACATATCAGAAGTTATAAGGTGCTATATAATTTCAGTCAAAGATTCTGAGCTTTATGACATGTCGTAAAAGAGAGGGGGGATATTTCCAAGGGCCCTCTGTAAGAAAGTTGAGTCAAGCAATACAAATGGTTCATTCTACATGGGAGCCTGTTACAGCATGTGTGACCATCTTTTCTTGCCAATCTCCCTGACACAGACATCTAAGCTAGCTATGTATTAGGTCTGTTAATTCTCCTTTTTATTTTTAAAACTGTTTGCTTGTGTATAATCATATTTGTTAACATCTTTTTATAAATAATGCACTGTGCTTCATTTTTTGCATAATAAATAATTCCTAATTATTTGAACCACTTTGCTGAAAGAGACTGGTAGTATTATTACTGTGATTTTAGATTATTTTTTTTGCTAAATTGTATTCTGGGATTTAAATTGTTAGTCTGGGTTTTCCTTAAGATTTCCCATTTAATAAATCTTAAAGGGACACTGAACCCACATTTTTTCTTTAGTGATTCAAATAGAGCATGCCATTTTAAGCAACTTTCTAATTTACTCCTATTATCAATTTTTCTTTATTCTCTTGGTATCTTTATTTGAAATGCAAGAATGTAAGTTTAGATGCCCGCCCATATTTGGTGAACAACCTGGGTTGTCCTTGCTGATTAGTGGATAAATTCATCCACCAATAAAAAAGTTCTGTCCAGAGTGCTGAACCATAAAAAAAAGCTTAGATGCCTTCTTTTTCAAATAAAGATAGCAAGAGAACGAAGAAAAATTGATAATAGGAGTAAATTAGAAAGTTGCTTAAAATTGCATGCTCTATCTGAATCACGAAAGAAAATAAATTGGGTTCAGTGTCCCTTTAAGTTTAGCATGGGTGGCATTAAAGGGGAGTTTTGGGCATTTTTTCTATATGTTGTTAACCCTTGCACCCACTGAACTAAGTCACAGGCTGGATTGTGACAGATTGGTTAAAGTGTAAAGGGTCTGTTAACCCTTTCTGTGCCAAATAAGTGACTGGTGCAGGGTTGGTTAACCCTGGTCGTCACAATGCCCCTTTAATGTTTTAGGATTTATTATTGTGATTTGCTGTGCTGCTTTCACAAATGTGTTGACATAGTTTACAGAAAGATGTATTGCAGCGCTTGGTTCCATTCTGAGTGTTCAGACACGCCCCCATATCCTGTCCATAACACCACCTCTCCATGTGTAACTCCACCCCTACCTCAAGCAGCTCCGCCCACAAAATAATCTGTTTTATTTTAGGAGGTATGAGTTACTGTTAATCGTTCCAATGTTGATATACTGATCAGATTATGGTAACAGAGAAATATGGTTTAGATCTTAGTCTGTAGATACAACTTTGATCCACAAATATTAATTATTAAATAGATTCCTATCAGCAGCACATAGCCTACAGTGTATACCCAATAAAGACTATGTGCACAGTTTGATTTTATGATAGGCAAAGCAATGTATTTGATCTCTGTAGTTTATAGAAACAGCTTTATCCTGCACTTTCTAAACTCAGTCATTTTGTGAGCATAGATTTTGTTTGATTTATGCAATTAATTCAAAAAGGATCAACCAGACCTAAATAATCAAATGCAGCATATTATGATCTTATCTAATTCTAAACATGATTTTTCTCTGCAATTCACAGAGGCAGCCTCACTGGGCATAAATAACTAAACACAGCACAATTCAGTTTGATCACAAGCAAAGCATTTTTAAGTAAATTGCCTGGAGCTCACAGAAGGAGTTTCTGCTAATCCTATAAATAGTCACACAGTTTTAGATTAGACAGTTTTATACCTATTAACAGATTCAAAGCATTTGTGTCTAATTGTCTTGATGCATTTGTAATTTGTTTCTAGAAAATAAAAATGTTTATTTCCTGTTATTTTACTACTTTATATAACACAAATCTATTCTGTAAGGCAGTTATGGTTGTGGGAGCCACAGATCAACATTTTAGAAGCCATACGTGCTACATATTATTCATGTGTTTAATAGGCCTAAATTCTAATATATTTTCTAAAAATTCCCAGTGGCACAGGGGCAGATTCAGGTAAAGTTTAGGATACATGCTACTTGCTGTTCTCTCTCTGTTTTGTGGCCACGCAAAAAGTAAAAATGTTTAATTTCACATTTTCCTGGCTTTACAAAACCTCTTCTCAGTACCGTGTGTGTCACATGGCCACAAAAACAAGTAGATTTTTGTAGTAAAATTTGTTTTGTCCAAAAGATTTGTTAAAATATTTTTCAAAACGCTCTATTCGGCCAAATTTTTTGGGAACACGGTTCAGCATAATATTGATTCCGGATTAGTTACCGTTATCTCCAATCGGAACTAAGATTTTACAACTAATTTTAACTCCTTCACCCAATCCGATGTATATATAATTGTGCGGTACTTTGCTTATCGTACCGCATGAAGTATATATATATATATATATATATATATATATATATATATATATATATAAACGTTTGAGTATTAGGAAGCCCTGGCAGTCTCGGCTGTTAAGTAAAAGCCAAGAGCTGGAGTCCCTGAGCTCCAGGTATCTGCCTGCATATAGAACTGGAGCGTGATTGGTGCAAAAATAAAATAATCTTTTTTTTAAATGATATAAAAAATGGTGAGCTGTTTGGGAGGGATCAGGGAGGTTGGAGGGTAAGGGGGGATCCTACAATGCAAAAACAGAAAAAAAATGTAATTTAAAAAATGCCTTACATTTTTATATTGGCAGACTTTCTGCCAGTATCTAAGTTTGGGTGACCAGTGGTGGATGAGGGAGGGAAGAGAGCAGTTTGGGAGGGATCAGGTAGGTATCTCTACACTAAAGCTAACATTAACCTTACAAACTACCTAATTAACCCCTTCACTGCCAGGAATAATATGTGTGGTGCACAGCTGCAATTAGCAGCCTTCTAATTACAAAAAAGCAATGACAAAGTCATATATGTCTGCTATTTCTGAACAAAGGGGATCCCAGAGAAGCTTTTACAATTATTTTTGCCATGATTGCACAAGTGGTATGTAAATAATTTCTGTGAGAAACCCAAAATTTGTGAAAAAATTTCAAAAATATATATTTGATAGCATTTGGCGGCAAAATGGTGGCATGAGATATACCAAAATAAGACTAGATCAATACCTTGGGTTATCCACTTAAGAAAATAAATACAAATAAATTTGTTGCAGCCTACCATGACCTCTCTGGACCTCCTGACTTTATGATTTGCATTTGCCCCTTTTCAGTCAAAATGATTAAAAATGGCTTAGCATCCCATAGTCTCCCACCTCCTTATGATAGTTTAAGGCTTGATTGGAAACGTCTGTGTGACTAAATTCTTTTCTTACCCCTTCCTGGTGGCAAAAGGTATGAACTTACAAATTGATTTGGTCAAGCAATTTTTTGTTCCTTGTGTATTGTGTCCTATGATGTATTTGGTTGCTCGTAAATCGGAAAAAGCGTCACACTGGCATAAATTTGGAAAAATTTGTTTTTGTCAAAACCAAAGGCACATCTGTAAAAACTAGTATAGAGAACCGTAAATATGTTGTATGGGCCATCCCTGATAAAATTAATGTAGTGAACATTGAACTTCTGTGTTATTACATTTGTACGGTCAGTGAAAAAATAAGAATTAGTTTGTACAGTACTTATTTTTAATAAAGAGCCCAAACTGAGCTTCAATGATACAATGCTTTCAGCAGATACAAACCAGATAATCAAGTACATAGCAATTATACACTTTATATTCTTTGTTCACTTGAACCTCTTGTTAATGTACTGCAAAGGTCACTAACATAGAAAGGTCTGTAATAAAAGGGTCAAATAATAAGACAGAAATTATGAACCTCAATTTTTTTCACTATTTTCTGTTAGATTATAATTATTATGGAAATGTCTTAGAAAATGACTAAGGCAATGATCTTAAGAAGTTACAAATGGGTCCCACCTGTAACCCAAGAATGTAGTGAACAGATGAAAATCTTCTTATCGGTTTTGTCTATCGACAGAGCCAGCTAGAAGTTGGGATTAGGAGAAAGAAGAGGGGAGAGCGGAGGAAAGAGAGAGAGAAAGAAAATAAAAAAAGGGGGGTTTCCCTCCTCCCAGCCACCCCCCACGAACTCGGGAGGGGGATATAATACAGTTCCCCTCCCTATCAATTAGGGCACTGGGAGGTAATGGAGTCATTCCACTTATAAAGCTAGAATTTTGTCCTCTCCCAAGGAGTCCCATGGCTCCCAAATTTGGGCATACAGGTCTGTTTGCTGACGTGAATTATATATAAAACTCTCCATAGATTTAAAATAAGAGATAAGTTGTATCAGGGCCTTCCAGTTAGGGGAGTTAGGTTTCTTCCAATTTCTTGCGATGAAAAGTTTTGCCGCCATCAAGATCGTTATCAGCAGAGTGCGCATGGGCATGGATAGGGTCACGGCCAGCCCCAGGTGACAGCACAGTATACTCAATTTGTTCCACAGTGGTGTGATGGCAGGGCACGCCCACCATTTGTGGTGAGGATCACCGTTTGACCGGCACCCCCACCAGCAGAGGGGGAAAAGTCAGGGAACATTTTATGCAACTTTAGAGGGACATAATGCCACCTAGTCATGAGCTTGTAATAAAGTTCATAAAGAGTCATGCAGTGGATTGAGGCATTGGTATGCAGAATTACATCCGTCCATTCCGCTTCAGTCAGATCAACTCCCCAATCTATCTCCCACTCCATCATCTGCCTGGTCTTGATCAGTGTTGAGGCATTAAGAAGAAACTGGTAGTGGAAAGACAAGGGAGAGGAGTGTTGCGCACCCGCGGATAGCCGGGTCTCCCATGGTGTCAATGGTCTGAGTGGGCCTCTCAGGAATCACAGGATTTCATTATGGAGACTAGTCTTAAGAGATCGAACCTGAGCCTGTGCAGAATAGAATGGGTGTTAGCCAGATCGATGACAAAGGACCTTCTCCAGAAAAAAAGTTGACCACTCTGAGCCGAGAGAAAGCCTGCCTAACCACAGGACCAGCAAGTGGGAGGCCATATAAAAGGCCTGATATGGAGTGGAATGGTGAGGGGAAACCCGAGGATTGTGTCGAAGACGCAGCCAGGAGTCCCTACAATGTAGGATAATTTTTTTGTTGATCGGAATGTCCGAGGCACAGTGAGGTGGAATTCCAAATAAGTTCCATCAATGTCATGTGAGCAGGCAGAGACGCTTGCTCAAGCTCTAACCAATGAGGGCCAGACCCTGTCACATTCTATTCTGAGATATGAGATAGAAGAGCGGCTTCATAATAAAGCCTTGTGTTCGGAATGTCTAGTCCTCCAGAGAGGATAGGACGCTGTAGCAGAGTAGCTGCAATAAGGGGTCTCCTCCCATTCCAAACATATCGATTGATTACCGCTTGGAATTTGTTGAGTAACAGAAATGGAACCTTTATCGGCAAACATCTAAAAAGGTATGTTAATTTGGGGAGCTGCCTCATCTTGACCGCAGTGATTCTCCCGTGCCAAGAGATTTCATCATATCTCCTGTAGCACAAGTCCCTCGGAAGTTGGGAAAGAAGGACGTTAAAGTTTTAGATTAAACAGATCCAATGTTGTGAGAGAGGAAGACCTGTAGGTGTCATACCGGACATGGATCACTGGAATCTATATTTCCTCCTAAGGGAGGACAACGTAGATTCAGATAATTTCAGGGGGTATGCCTTTGTTTTACTCA
This sequence comes from Bombina bombina, assembly GCF_027579735.1. Taxonomy (NCBI): domain Eukaryota; kingdom Metazoa; phylum Chordata; class Amphibia; order Anura; family Bombinatoridae; genus Bombina; species Bombina bombina. The sequence goes on along the minus strand of NC_069502.1, from coordinate 898,902,931 downwards.
AATTTAGATTGTAGTAGGAAATGTTTCCAAATCTCTCCAGAAGGTCAAATAAGGCGGAGAGGGAGTCCTCTGGATCTGTGATAAAGAGCGTCAGGTCATCTGCATAGAGAGCTAATTTATTGTGTGTATCATGTAATATCAGGACGTGAATTTGGGCTGAGTTTCTAATTGCCGTTGCCAGCGGTTCAATAGCGAGGGCAAATAATAAGGGGGGCAGGGGACAGCCCTGTTGTGTCCCATTTTTAATGTCTATTACTTCCGAGCAGAAGTCCAGTCCTCTCACGCTCGCCGTGGGGCAAGAATAAAGAAACCCCACCGCATTAAGAAAGGCACCAGGGAGACCAAAAGCTTGGAGTGCTGAAAACATGTAATCCCACCTCACCCTGTTGAACGCTTTTTCAGCATCCATCGACAGGGTGAGGAGGGGGATCCCCATATCCGCAGCCTCAGTAAAAAAATTCAGAAATGCCTAGTATTGTCTGGTCCCTGCCTGCCCAGAACAAAGTCTACCTGGTCAATATTAACCGAGTTTGGAAGAAGTCTGTTAAATCTAGTGGCCAACAATTTTGCGTAAAGCTTTATGTCCACATTAATTAGGGAGATTGACCTGTAGCTTACACATAAGGAATGATCCTTTCCCTCCATAAGCAAATCGAAGATCGAAGCCTCCAAAAATTCTGATCGCAACTTGCCCTCTATGAAGACAGAGTTGTAAAATCTGGTGAGGATTGGGATCAATTGTGGAGAGAAAGTTCTATAGAATAAGGTGGTAAACCGATCAGGGCCTGGGGCTTTATTTATTTGAATCAAGGATATCGCCGGTTTTAGTTCCTCAACAGATGGCGGGACAGAAAGGTTTGGACATCTTCTGCAGACAGGGTCAGAAGGTTAAAGGGACACTGAACCCAAATTTTTTCTTTCGTGATTCAGATAGAGCTTGCAATTATAAGAAACTTTCTAATTTACTCCTATTATCAATGTTTCTTTGTTTTCTTGCTATCTTTATTTGAAAAAGAAGGCATCTAAGCTTTTTTCTTTGTTCAGAACTCTGTACAGCAGTTTTTGATTGGTGGATGAATTTATCCACCAATCAGCATGGACAACCTAGGTTGTTCACCTAAAATGGGCCGGTATCTAAACTTACTTTCTTGCATTTCAAATAAAGATACCACGAGAATGAAGAAAATTTGATAATAGGAGTAAATTAGAAAGTTGCTTAAAATTGCATGCTCTATCTGAATCCTGAAAGAAAAAATTTGGGTTCAGTGTCCCTTTAAGGGAGGAAAGGAACAGCTCAATTTGCGGGATTGGTGTTTTAACACTTCCCTGAGAGTTATCAAGAGAGTTATCAAGATTATATAAAGTGTCATAATATTGAGAAAATGTGCATGCAATTTCTTTTGGGGAATAGACCATTCCCTTTTGCGTTTTAAGCAACGGATTTTGTCTCTGCTGAGTGTGGATACAGAGTTTATGTGCCAGAAGGCGGTCTGCCCTGTTGCTTTTATAATAGTACAATTGTTTGAGAGCCAAGAGGTTCGATTGTACCCTCTTTTCCTCAATTAAATTAATTTTAGACCTAATAGCTGTAATTTGCTCAGCCATCTGTCTTGAGGGATTGCCTCGGTTATTCCGCTTCAATGTGCGCAATTCAGAGTATAACTGGGCTAGGGTTTTGCCCATTAATTTGTGATTATTTGCAGCTTGTTTAATTAAATGACCCCTCAAAAAAGCTTTCATGGCTGCCAAAAGTGCGGGGTCATCAGTCTGTGCATTATCGTTGATGTCGAGAAAGTCTGTAATAACCTTGGATGTGGTCGCGCTAGAGGGCCCAGAGATTAAGGAAGGATGTAATTTCCAGCATGGAGGGGAGGGCCACTGGTGAGTATTAGATAGATCCACTGTGACCATATCATGGCCTGACCATGGACATATTAAGATTTTAGGATGAGAGAGTCTGTCTAGTAGGTTAGAGTGACACAATAAATAATCTAAATTGCAGACTGTCTCAATGATTACTTCTGTTCTGTTTTAACAAAAGATTATGAATATAGAATGTCTACATTAAGGAATGCTATGAAAAATAGAAACAAGCTTGACACTAATCTTTTTACAGAGGATGAGGTTTTGTTAGCACTATCAAAAATAAATGTTAAAAAGGCAGTGGGTCCTGATAATATTCATCCAAGGGTTTTAAAAGAACTTTGATCAGTGCTAACAGTAACTGTCCCATTAATTGATCTGTTTAATCAGTCACTATTATCATAAAAGGGCAGTAGAGAGGAATCTGGTAACTACAGACCAGTTAATTTAACTTCAGTAGTAGGGAAAATAATGGAAAGCCTCTTAAAAGAAATAATTATGACTTACATAAAAACAAACAATTTAGAGGACCAAAATCAGCATGGTTTTACTTCAGGAAGATCATGTCAGACTAATCTGATCAACTTCTTTGATTATGTAACAAAATTATTAGACAAAGGTGGAGCAGTTGATGTAGCATATCTAGATTCCAGCAAAGCATTTGACTCCGTCCCACACAATAAACTAATTCACAAACTGCATCTCCTTGGTCTAGACTCAAAAATTGTGAACTGGGTGGAAGCTGACTTAAGGACAGAAAACAAAGTGTCTTAGTAAATGGAGTTCATTCAGCAGAGGGGGCTGTTACTAGTGGTGTTCCTCAGGGTTTAGTTCTGGGGCCTGTTTTGTTTAACATATTTACCTGTAATATCAGCAAAGGGCTACAGGGGAAAGTATGTCTGTTTGCAGATAATAATAAATTTGTAACAGAGTGGATGTTCCAGGGGGGGTAGACAAAATGAGAAGTGATATACAACAATTGGAGGATTGGACAAACGACTGGGATCTAAAGTTTAACACAGCAAAGTGTAAAATAATGCATTTAGGGAAGAAACATCCAAATGTTAATTACAGACTCAATGACACTTTACTGACTGTTACAGATGAGGAACATCACTTAGGAATTATTATTTCATTTGATTTTAACTTAGTAAACAATGTAGTAATGCAGCGAGTAAGGCTAGCTGAATGCTTGGATGAATTGGTAGAGGTATTTGCAGAAGAAATAGTAAGGTTCTTATGCCACTTTATAGATCATTAGTTAGGCCTCATCTTGAGTATTGTGTGCAGTTCTGGAGGCCATACCTTCAAAAGGATATTAACAAACTTGAATCTGTGCAAAGGAGGGCTACCAAAATGGTACATGGTCTAAAAAATAAAACTTACCAGGATAGGCTCAATTACCTAAATATGTATAGCTTGGAGGAGAGAAGGGAAAGAGGTGATATGATAGCAACTTTCAAGTACGTTAAAGGGCTTAGTAAAACTGAGGCTGTGGGTATTTTAATAACATGGAAAATTCAAGAACAAGGGGTCATGATCTCAAGATGAAGGGTAGTAGATTCAGGAGTAATTTGAGGAAGCATTTCTTTACAGAAAGAGTGATCGATTTATGGAATAAACTTCCTCAAGAGGTAGTAATGACAAACACTGTCGGGGACTTTAAAGTTGCCTGGGACAAGCATAAGGCTATCCTACGAACTAGATAAGTTTATACTCTTAGGTAATATCGGGCAGACTTGCTGGGCCTATGGCTCTTATCTGCTGTCAATATCTATGTTTCTATGTTTCTATGTTTAATAGGTATCTCAGAAGTAAAATTCTCTTTGTAGGTGAGTTCAATCCCTGAGTGTTCAGGGTGGCAAGCTTAAGAGCCATCTTGGTTTAGGTAGGGCGTAGGAGAGAGAATAAAAAAGAAAAAAAAAGTGGGAAGGGGGGGAAGAACCCCCGAAAAGTTTAATGGGGAGTAGTGGGGAAGTAACTAGTTAGCAATTGCTAACTCCACCGATACGGACTATTATAAGATTTAGTGCATAACTGTAATTTAGTGCAACATCAGAATAACATATTAACCTGGATCAACAATTATAAATCAAGAAAGAAAAAAAAAATAGAAACCATCTTGATTGAGTAAAGTTAATTAGAGGATGTGGCCCCCGGTAAGCAGTTAATACCTTGTTGTTGTAATAACCTACCCCATGGTCTGGGATTAGAGTGGACCAACTTGACCAGTCATGCCTTCCAGAGTATAGGGCCACCATGAAGGGAGCAATGATAGGATGAGGGGAATGAGGGGGTTATGTGAGAGCAGAGAAGGGATGCCTTGGTGAGTGGTAGGATGGAGGGTATTAGGAGAGGGGAATATGGGGTATCTGAAATTACCTGGTTGGATTGAGCTTGAGGTTAGCATACCTGGGAGGTTAGAAGTTTATGTCCCTAGGGTTAGTAAGACACTCAATTCTATCACAGTATAGTAGAATTAGTACATTTAATAGATATCGGCCGTGACAGGATTTAGGTAAATGATCAGAAAGTGCAGAGTTGGCCAAGTGCTAACAAACCAGCCCTTATGCAGTCCTCTGGGGTGACTTAAATGTGCCAACCTATGCTACTTATTTGGTTTTGGGGATATAATACTTGATGGTCGGACCCTCTGTATGTAGAGGTTTTCAGACAGGGTGGGACAGGGCCTGGGGGGGAAGTGGCAACAAGCAGGATATGTAAATTGAGGGAGGGGGAAGGTCATAACAGAACCTATTTGTAGGGCTCAGTGAAACAGGAGCCTGCGTTAAGCTGAACAGCCCGTGGCACTGCCAAATCTGCAAATCTGTGCCCCTAGTAGCGAGACCACAGAAACCCATTACCCCAAAACAACAACTTGTAGCATTTTTAATTTAAACATAGTCTAGCATGCTTCTCAAAAAGGGTAAAGGGTTTAGTATTAAAGTCCAACCCATTCAGATAAATCTAGGGGCCTCTTCTATGTCACTCAAATTAGGGTGATCAGACCCGATGAGAATAAATGGGGAAAAAGGGGAAGGTCCGGGCATAACCTATTTGTGGGGCTCTGCGGGACAGGAGCCTGAGTCAGACAGGTCATCCAGGAGATACGCCAGATCTGTGAGTCCGTGCACCTGGGAAAAGAAAATAGTTGCAAGACCACAAATACACATAACCCGAAACATTATCAACAAACATAACATTTCAACCTTAAACATAGTGCAGCATGTACTTCAAGAAAAGGATACAGGGGTTAATATTCAAGTCCTCTCATTTCAAAAAGACCAAGGGGCCATTTCAAAGTCACTCAATTTAGGGTGATCAGTCCAACTGAGTATTTAATTAAGAGAGACCCAGGAGCCCCTCCCGGGACATCACTCAACTTCCTGGGCGAGGATGGGGTGTTCAGCTGGGGAGCCTGTGAAGAGCCTCTGTTTTTCTCCCTCGGGGGCAGCTGTTTCCAAGGCAGGGCCTCAGCCCTTAGATCCTTGGTGAGGGACCTAGAGACCGATGAGGAGGGTCGATCAGGGAGCAGATCCCATTTTGAGAGAAGATTTCTGGCTTGATCCAGGGATGTTATGACATGTTGGGTGTCATCCTTGGTGACGAACAGTCTAACTGGGAAGCCCCACCTATACTTTATTTCTTTACTCCTCAGGATCTTAGTGAAATCTTGGTAGGCCTTTCTCTGCTGCAAAGTATGCGAGGAGAGGTCATGAAATATCTGCAAGCTGTCAAACGTTGTGGTTTTTAGGGATCCAGAGTTAACTGCTCTCAAGAATTTTTCCCTAAAAGTGTAGTAGTGCAATCTTACCACCACATCTCTAGGTTTGTCGTCCGAGAGAGATCTCAGTCTGACTGCCCGATGATCTCTGTCAATGAGAGATTCAGGATCCTGTAGGGGACCAAGGGCAGTTGTGAACACATCCTGTAGATAAGGTTGCAAGTCCTTGGGGGGCACTCTCATGAATGCCTCTCAGACGGACATTATTATGCCCGGAGTGGTCCTCCAGGTCTGCTAGCTTGGACTCTAAGGTTGTAATCTGCTCAGCCAGACATTCTGAATATGATATCAGGTTTGCATGATCCCCTGAAAGATCTTCTTGCTTGCGCTCCAGAGAATCAGTGCGCTCTCCAATTGAAGCAATATCTCTTCTTAATTCTAAGCAGGATTTATTCAACCTTTTACAGATAGACTCACGGTGAGATGCCAATAGAGATTTAATCTTGTCGATCATATTGTTGTTTTCACCTGCTATGTCTGACAGGCTAGCTGGTAAGGATGTTGTGTTGAGGCCCTGCTCAGTACCTGGTTCTAGGAGACAGGTTGAATCGGAGAGCTCATCATCTGAACCATTCTCTATAACCCTCTGGAACTGTTGAAAATGTTTATTTACTGTCCTTTTTGGGCCCGTAAGACCCTTGACTTTTCTCCTCGGAGTAGTATAGTGGAAGAGGAGGGTAGTTCCCTGCAAACTAGGTCAATCCAGCTATAAATAAGTTACTTGGGACTCCGTATCACACCTCCCTAGTGTAGAATGGGGTAGTGGGGTAAGTTCAGAAGAGAGACTCCTCCAAAGCTTAACAAAGTGGAAATATGTTGACCACTATATAAATGTCCCCTGATTGAGGTTTACCCAAAATACTATGGCTTCTACTTCTAGCAATATGTTTCTTGTGTCCCACTACCAGGAGAGGCTGCTTCGAGGGGGTGAATACAGTTTTAAGTGAGGTACTACACCTATCGTTCTTATTGGGCAGACTGCCCTACCTTAATGGCCGTTGCTAGCAAGTGGGATCTCTCTCTCTAGTGATGATTACCTGGGCGTTACCGGTCCCCTGTATACAGTACTTATTTTTATTATAACGTTACATTAAAGGGACAGTCAAGTCCAAAAAAACTTTCATGTTTCAAATAGGACATGTAATTTTAAACAATTTTCCAATTTACTTTTATCACCAATTTTGCTTTGTTCTCTTGGTATTCTTAGTTGAAAGCTAAACCTAGGAGGTTCATATGCTAATTTCTTAGACCTTGAAGGCCGCCTCTAATTTAAATTCATTTTGATAGTTTTTCCCCACTAGAGGGCATTAGTTCACGTGTTTCATATAGATACCATTGAGCTCATGCATGTGAATTTACCATGGAGACAGCTCTGATTGGCTAAAATGCAAGTCTGTCAAAAGAACTGAAATAAGGGGGCAGTCTGCTGAGGCTTAGATACAATTTAATTACAGAGGTAAAAAGTATACTAATATAACTGTGTTGGTTATGCAAAACTGGGGAATTGGTAATTAAGGGATTATCTATCTTTTAAAACAACAACAATTCTGGTGTTGACTGTCCCTTTAAACAAAGAAAAATAGATCTCATCTCATTTGCAAAACCATGATATAAATGTAACAATATGATTTTATAACACATACATGCAATGTGTTTTCTATCTGCTGAAAGCCCCTCATTATTATTGTTTTTTTAAGGTAACTCAGAATCTTGTGCTAATAAACACTAACCATTGCTGTAAAGTGGAACAACAAGAGACACTTCATTAAATCAATATAAATATGAAAAGTTGTGCACTAAACCGGGTGTGTAAATAACCCAAAATAATTAGCGGTATCACACTCTGCATAGTGCTGCCATTACAAGTTACTGACAAACCTTCTTTTGTTGTGCGATATGGTGCAATAAGCTCCATACCACACAAAACCCAAGGCCTGACTTTACGTGCTTGTGCAAATTTCCCCCCATAGACATAAATGGGGAGAAAGTGTTAGAAAAAAAACTAACACCTGCGATTGTGGGATGGCGATCGCCGTAATGCAGTCCCCATTGATGTCTATGTGGAAAAGAAAGTGTTAGTGTCATGTTAAATGTTATGTTCCAATCTTTGTTACCGTACAGTTGGGAGTTTATCTCCTACAATTCAGTATGTTCAGTATATATTGTTTTAGATATGTAATTTTTGATATTTTCCTGTTTTTCTTAACCTTTTTTTTTATTTTATTTTTTATTTTTAATTGTGTATTCTCAATCCACATTCCAAGACAATACTAAAATGTTACAGTTCTCATGTGCGCAACCTCTCTTACTCTCACCTAATGTGTAAACAATTGCCACAAGATATTACTATCCTCACACAAAACACCAAAGGCTTAAATTGCCCAAACAAGAGGAGAATGGCTTTATTAGACCTACAAAAATGGGGGTCATATCTTAATACTCCAAGAAAAAGGCGACATCCGCAAACTATGGTAACTTAATCTCCGAATTCCAGACTTTAACTTCCTTCTGGCTACCCAGGAACATTTCTTGGCTAGGCAGGATTCAAGCAATAAAAATGATCCTACTTCCAAAAGCTCTTTACATTCTCCAGACGGTCCCAATCCCAGGTATTTTAAAAGACCTAGACACATTACAAAAAATCATAAATTATTATATCTGGCGACGAAGACCCCTGCGCATTCACAAAAACACTTTATACAAACTACCCGAAGAGGGGGGTTGGGAGTACCTAACCTCCGCTCATACAAATTAGCAATTTCCCTACAAAGAATTTCAGAATGGTGCAAATTTAAAGGGCCAAACTCAAAAAGATGGATTCAAATCGAACATGTCAACATCCCAAAACTTAAGTAGAACAAGCTGGAACCCGGCGTTTTTTAATAATCATTCCATCTCCTCTTCCACCATTACCAACGAAACATGGTCAGACTGGAGATTAATTCGTAAATCATTTAATTTTGATTTCCTCCAAATACTCATCCCTAACCACAATCTTATTTAATCCAGAGTTTCCTACTGGCCTAAATTTTAATAATGTCCCCTCTCCAGAGCTTTTAGAATCACTCCCAGTACATTTATTAACAGTAGGCAGCAATATCATTTCTAAACCTCAGCTTGACTCCTTAGATCATCCCTTTTTATCTTCATGGTTCAGATTCCATCAAATCAGACACTACATTGTCACACACAGGCATAAGAAAAATCATACACTTATAGCACTCCTAGGTCTAAGACCTAGGAGTGCTATAAGTGTATACTTTCTCTTTCTTTGCTAAATACGGTTTTATACACAGCACCCACATCCTGACAAATTATTAAATAAGTGTAGGAATAAGGTCATATACGCTAGTAGTGCCATTGGTTTCCTTTCAAATCTCGATAAGAAAAATCATATGAGACCTCTTACAAAGTTTGAACAATTATGTGTCACTAAGGAGAACATTTCTAAAAGTATCTCCAAATTATAGAAACTCAGCCTTTCAAGCTGTTTTCCGTTTCTCCCTTCATACACAAAAGGGTTGGGATAGAGAACTTAACTCCTCCACTACAGCCCAAACTTGGTCACTCAGATTTAAAAAATATTTCCTACTCTGGCCACTCCTCCCAAGCTAAAGAAACTAATAACAAAAATAATGTTGAGGTGGTACCTAACCCCAAACAAACTAAAGCATATCTACAAACACTCTTCAGGCATGTGCTGGAGAGGCTGCTTACAAGAAGGTCACATTACCCATATATGGTGGGAATTGTCTCCTATAAAAACATATTGGTCTAACATTTTTTCTTGCATTAACAAAACCCTTGACTCGCAACTCTGTTCTATCCCAGAAGTGATTATGCTCAACCACCATACCAACATCACATGGAAAATAAGAAAACATATTTTCCAAATTATGCTCAATGCAGCCAACCTACTAATTCCCAGACTCTGGAAATCTAAGCAAACCCCTTCCATTTCTGGAAAAATGTAGTCATCAAAAACCTAATGTTAGAAAGGTTTTACTACCTTAACTTAGGCCAATTATCCTTTTTCTACAATATCCAATTCCTTTGGGACATCTTCATATATGGTGAAGCTAATTCACAAAAATAAGTTAAGCAAGTGGCACAATCTAAGGACTTCTTAGTTGAACACAAATGGATAAATGTATTTTTGTTTTCATCTTTGTTTTTCATATGTTTTATCTATCAGGTTAATTTTTATGTTTATTGTTAAAAGGCTTTCTTTTGATTAAAGGCTACAAGTGTTATGAGCTCTTTTAGTACTTCAGGAAATAGCTTTTTTCCATGTTTTGTCCTAGCAACTCTTCTTTTAAATCATAATGGTACTGGTCCTACTTTCAAATATATATTTCTTCTGATATTCTTGGACTTACCAAAGACTTTTTTCCAGATGTGAAGACCCAAACGGCCCTGGGTTTTACAGGTGGTCAGGAAGGACCACGCTTAATACTTTAATTTGTAACAATTGCACAAACCTTATAACATGCTTGTTCAGTTATGTATTGTTGAAAAATTATATATATATATAAAATCATATGTGTGCAGTCACCAATCAGCAGTTTCTGAGCCTACCTTGGTATACTTTTCAACAAAGTATACAAAGAGAACAAAAAAAATTAATAGATTATAGTAATGAACCGGAAAGTTATTTAAAATTACAAGCTTTATCTGAATCATGTAAGAAAAAAAGGTGGGTTTCATGTCCCTTTAAGTCTTAACACCCATGAGTCTGGAGTGAATATGGTGAGTAGTTATTTTGTTGCAGTATGAGGGGCAGGCCGGTCTTAACTCTTATAAGACTTGGTTGCAGGAACTCAGCCTCTTTTTACTGCTTCCACTTCGAAATTATTTTTTCACACCCCGGGCAAGATTACATATGAGGCGTCGCCCGCAAAAGCCGGCGACGCTGGTTTTATCGCGGTTTTGGTATCACAAATGCATCTCATATATTTCACCCGTCACCCGCAATTTTTACAACCATAAGCTAACATAGAACCGCTTTGCAAATCGGTATAACATATTCAGCACAAGGATTTACGCAGCGAAAATTGAGAAATTTTACTAGATTTTCACCTCGCTACACATAGGCAGGTGCAGCAAGACTTGCGCTGAGTATGAAAGTACCGTAACTCCTGTAACTGGCTGAAAATATTAACTAACACCTAACGCATGCGCAATATCTATCTACCTGTCATCAGCCAACCCCCACTGCAATAACTAATAAAGTATATTAACCCCTAATCCGCCATTAACCCATATCACAATAAACCTAATAAATGTATTAACCCCTAATCCACCATTCACCCACATCACAATAAACCTAATAAATGTATTAATCCCTAATCTGCCATTCACCCACATCGCAAACTACCTAATAAACCTATTAACCCCTAATCCGCCATTTACCCACATTGCAATAAACCTAATTAATCTATGGGGATCTATGCATGTATGTTGTTCATAATAACATAATTGTTAGGATGGCTCTGTGTTAGGAAAAAGTTAATCCCTTGTGTTGTTGCAATTCCAAAACTATTTGTTAGTAGGCAAAAGGCTGCACGTGCATCCGTGTAAGTTAGACACAAGCATATGTCAGAGATTGAGCATTTAGGCAAAAGGAAGCATTATGAAATGAGCCAAAGCAAGCTGAATTAGTAGCATAGCAATGTCCTGGCATGCAAATGTATTAGCAATGTCCCACATAGACAGTCAGTATAACATATAGTAAAGAAGCCGAAGGTGCAATATATAAGGTACCTGATCACCTGCCCTCCATTTAATTATGGCAGGCTCCACATCTAGTGGTTTCGATATTGACAGAAGTAATACCCCTCCTTATGACTGGATATCAATTTGCCTTTCTTCAAGACACGAATCCTGTGTCGATGCTTGTTCCAACAATATTCGTTATAAGCCTTTAGATTGTTGCACAGTTTGACAGGTTGGAATCGCAGCATGCCATCAGTTTAAAAGTTCTCTTTCATCAGAGTGGAAAGCCACGCCTATGCGCTTTTCACTCCCATTGGCTGGACAATGGAGCTTCGTCAGGGCGTCAAATTAATTGTGATGTGGTTAATGGGGAATTATGACCTAATAGTTCAATTAGGTTAATTGCGATGTGGGATAAGGGTTAATACATTTATTAGGTAGCTTGCGATGTGGGTGAATGGCGGGTTATGGGTTCATACATATATTAGGGAGATCGCGATGTGGGTGAATGGCGTATAAGGGGTTAATATATATATATATTAGGGAGATTGCGATGTGGGTGAATGGTGGATTAGGTGTTAATGGTTTAATTAGGCATATTGCATTGTGGAGGGTTGTCAGTTTAGGGCTTAATACTTTTATTAGTAGTTGCAATGTGGGTGGATTGCGGATATAGGGGTTTTAAGTGTCGGGCTTATTTTTGGGAGGCGTGTTAGACTTTTATGGGAGATTTTATATTCTTAGGCGCTGGCAGTTTCTAATGTGCCGTAACTCACTGGCAACTCCATAAATTTGTATTTACGCACATTTCTGGACATCACTAGTTTATCCGACTTACAGCACTTTATGAACTACCGGCGGGGTTTATGTGATTCCCCAATGTGCCAGGGGAAGTTACGGGCCCACCTCTAAAAAATAACTTTTTGATGTTCCTGATTTAGAAGTATTTGTATTAGTATCATTCCTAAAATTTTCAGTGGAATTCTCTTGTAATGGTTTGAATATATTCTCGGTTTGGATGACCCAAATTCCAGGGAATCTTTCCTTTTGTGTATAGCTGTTCTTACTCTTATCGTATGTCCGTCTCCAATTTTCTAGTGGTCCATTATTGTTTTGTTTATATTTATTATAGTATAGTACTTTGGGTGAATTTGTATATTGGTGATTCCCATATCCCCGTGATTGATTATGGTGATAGTTATATTCCTGGGTAGTATACTGTCTATTATAAGTTCTATTTCTGTTGTAAGAGTCTCTATAATCTCTCTTCCCGAGATGAATATAATTTGTGTCCCTAAATTCTTGATTTTTGTTATATTCTTTATAATCCCTATTATACTGTGGCCTATTAAAATGTGGCCTATAATCTCTGTTATTTGATTCATCAAATATTTGGTGATTTTCAGTGTCTTGTGTCCTATATGGGTATCTATTCACGTGCCTATGTTCTTATGTGGACTGTGTTCTAAAGATTATTTATTCATACTTTGTCTTTCCCTATATCTTCTATTCATTTGGTATGCTGTAGTGTTCATGTGTTGATATTCCTTGTGCCTATTTGGTGTTTTCAATTCATAGTTTTGAGTGTGGTCTATTCTTAACTGTTTTTCTTGTGTATGTTCTGTGGTATTGTCCTTTTTTCTTGTGTATGTTCTGTGGTCTTGTCTTTTTTCTTGTGTATGTTCTGTGGTTTTGATCTTTTTATGCAAATCTGTTCATGAGACATTTTAAAGATACCAAAATTCTTAATGCATCATTCTTCAAATTCAAATCAGCCAATAGGATGAGAGCTTCTAAAATCCTATTGACTGATCAAAACAGCCAATAGGATTTCAGAGAGCTACTGAAATCCTATTGGCTGATTTGAATTTGAAGAATGATGCATTAAGAATTTTGGTATCTTTAAAATGTCTCATGAACAGATTTGCATAAAAAGGTCAAAACCAAAGAACATCAGTCAATAGGAATGCAAAGTATGAAATTTTGAAACGGGTACCTTGCATTCAACTTCAGTGTACTGCAGTGACCGTATGAAGAGGACGCTCCATGCAGAATGTCATTGCCGGTCCAGGATAGCTTGGCTCTGCGCCGCTGGGATGAAGATAGAAGATGCCCCCACGATGGATAAAGATGTTGCCGCCTGGATGAAGACTTCTTGCCGCCTGGATGAAGACTTCTCGTGGCCTGGATGGAGATGGATGTCTGGACTTCAGGAACCATGAGTAGATATTTTGGGGTTAGGTATTTTTTATTTTTTGGGGTGGGTTTTTTTCAGATTAGGACTTTGGGCAAAGTATAAAAGAGCTGAATGCCCTTTTAAGGGAAGTGAAAAATAGCTGAATGCTCTTTTAAGGGCAATGCCCATACAAATGCCCCTTTAGGTGCAATGGGTAGCTTAGTTTTTTTTTAGAGTTATTTTTTTTTATTTTGGGGGGTTGGTGGGGTGGTGGGTTTTACTGCTAGGGGGACGTTATTTACAGGTAAAATAGCTGTTTAATTTAGAGGTTTAGGGGTTAATAGATTTATTTAGGTGTCGGCGATGTCGGGGAGCAGCAGATTAGGGGTAAATAACTTTAGTGGTGGCGATGTCAGGGAGTGGAGGGGGGTTAATGACTTTATTTAGTGGCGATGATGTCAGGGAGTGGTGGAATAGGGGTTAATATTTTTTATTGATGTCGGGGAGCGAAGGATTAGGGGTTAATATATTTATTTAGTGTCGGCAATGTCGGGGTGGAGGATTAGGGGTGTTTAGACTCGGGTTTATGTTAGGGTGTTAGGTTTAAATGTAACTTTCTTTTCTTCATAGATATCAATGGGGTTGCGTTACGGCGATCTCCATTCTGCACTTCATGTGTTAGTTTTTTTGTGCGGTAAGGAGCTTAATGCACTTTAACGCACAGCACAAGGAGGCTTTTCAGTAACTCGTAATGGCAGCAATATGGAGAGTGAAGTAACGTGTTAATTAATAATATGGCGTTATTTTCGCACTCTATTTAGCGCAAAACTCGTAGTCTAGGCGAATGTTTGCTAAAGAAAATATATTGCAAAAATTTGTTTATTTAAAATTGAAATGCACCCATGCAAGAGGGAGAGAAAGAGATTTGAAACTCTCAATGTCCTGTAACTTCTATGGCCAGCCCCTTGTACACCAGTTTCTGAGATGCCTCTTGTTCTATCCAGTGAGACTGCCTAATAAAACAGACATGCGTATATTTTACAACTACATTTACGTAACTAAGTGCTGTAATGATTGTTTATCAGCATTGCTAGCAATTCACATTTATGTATTGGGCGCTAAGCACAACTACTGTATATTTAATGCTAGAAACACTCACTAATGAAACATTGAAAAAGATAGGTGCAATGAGTTTCAATCAATGCATTTAATATATGAAGTTGCTTTTACAGAGAGGCCAGTTTGCAGCCTACTGAGCATCGAAAAATCTATCTCATGGAATGTACAGTATATCACAATATTATTTTACTTTTTTAATTACACATTTTATGGGTAATTGAATGCTGAGTTTAATGACACTGTAAAGGAGCAGGCATAAAATGAATTCTACCGTGCTGTCAAACATCACAGCTATGCTTTGGATTGTCAGGACCGAACATAATAGTGATAAAGAGACATTAAACACTAAGGGCCCGATTATCTAAAGGTTATTAAAGGGATATTCCAGCCAAAATTGAAAACCATGTGAGTGCATTTTGGAATTAAACCAAAGCAGTTTTGTAATATACATATATTAGCAAAAATGCTTCTAATAAAAGCTATAGCTGTTTCAAAATTGTACATAAGTATGCACTGTGCACCAGCATTTTAAACACAAGTCTCGCTCAGAGAGCCTAAGGTGCTTGTACCATCTGGTAATGACTCAATTTATTAATTGATGACATGATACTAGCCCCACTGATGCTCTGAGTAGCTGCAGTATTTAAAATCTGGGTGCAGTCACAATAGCTAGATATGCTTTACATGTTATTACTAAAACAGTGATAACTTTTACTAGAAGCATTTTTGCCAATACATGTATATTGCAAATATACCCAATGTACACTAGAAATAAAACTATAGCATCTGCTTTTTTCTATATTTACATAGGGTAAACACACAAAAATGGTAATAAAAAGGCTTTTTACAGGAATAATCATTATATGATAACGTGATTGGACAGTCTACGAGGGCTGTCTCTAGGATCTGTAAGAACAAGTGCAAGGTAAATTGTAAGGCCTTTTATTTTTAGTAAGCTCTTTGGAACTTAAAGTACCATAAAATAGTTACCTTTTAATATATAGATTGGAAGTTACTTATCTGGGAAGAGAGTTTGTAAAATAAAACATCACAGAAATAAATGTAATCATTTCTAAATAAAAAAAAAAAAAATAAGTTTGCCAAAATAAGTCACTTTTATCATGTGTCCACTTTGCTTTGATTGGCCCCACTTATCAGCATTGTCTGTTAGTTGTATGATGTCAGGCTGCCTTGAATGTATGTCCATGCTCTATAGCTTATTTGTAAGCATATGCATATTTTGGAACATGGGCACTTTATTAGATACATAACAAGGCTTGAGTTACAGGTCAAGCTATGTTATTTATCTAAAAAAGTGTCCATGCTACAAAATGTATGTTGAAGAAACAACAAGGAAGGTTAGAGATTGTTTAAGTGAGCACAAAGCAAATATATGGCACACAAATTTAAATGCACCAGTGTCATCACATATTTTGGAAGCAGGGAATACTATTAGACAGTTGAGGTGGCAAAACATAGATCAGGTGAAAATGTCAAGAAAAGGCTTGGACAGAGAATTGATTTTATTATTATTATTATTTATTTGTATTGCGCCGCAAAATTCCGTAGCGCTGATGTTGACAAAAAGAGCACTGTTTTTGGATCTCTACATTGAATTTATTGATACCTAGGGGAATGAATAAACGGTACAATGTTTCTGCTTTTGCTAAAAAAAAAACCCTGCCAACTCTGTTACATGTTTGTATTGCTATAACCTGTAAATAGATAGGAGTGCCACCTAGAGGTGGCAATGAACATTTGTTTGAAGTTTTATGTATATAGCCATTGTAAGAAATGTATGTAATGATGTTTCAACTTGTTAGTTTTAACTAAAATATATACAACTAGCTGTTGCCGGCGAAAAATGCGACCACTCGCAACAATGTGTACCTCAATTGTGTTCCTATTTAGATTGCACATTCGCTGACATGAACTTGTTGAGTTTTCATTAATTCTCTGTGTCTCTTGTAATCTAAATACCAATTTTCATGTCTGTAACATCCTTGTTTATTGAGATATAGGTATCCTCATAAATCAGCCCTCAAGTGGATTTTTGAGAAATGTTCAAACACGTATTTCTTTATTTTTAAAGGAGTAACTAAATATCAATTTTTACATCAGTAACGTCTTGGATTTTTGAGATATAGGTATCCTCTTAAATCAGCCCCCCCCTTTTGACCCCCCCTAAAGTGGATTTGGGGGAAATGGCTAAACACGAGTTTCTTTATTTTTAAAGGATAACCTAAATACTAATTTTCACATCTGTAACATCTTTGATTTTTGAGATATGGGTATCCTCATAATCAGCACCCCCTTTTGACCCCCTTAAGTGTATATTTCGGAAATGTTAAAACACGTATTTCTTTATTTTTCAAGGAGAATCTAAATACTTACTTTCACATCTGTATCATCTTTGGTTTTTGAGATATAGGTATCCTCATACATCTCCCCCACCCCTTTTGACCCCCTTAAGTGGATTTTCAGGCAATATTAAAATGCATGTTTCTATATTTTTCAAGGATAATATAAATACCAATTTTCACGTCTGTAACATATTTTGTTTTTGAGATATAGGTATCCTCATAAATCAGCTCCCCCCACACTGTATTTTTAGGAAATGGTAAGACAAGTGTTTCTTTATTTTTCAAGGAGAATCAAAATACCAATTTTCACATCTGTAACATTGTCGGTTTTTGAGATATAGGTATCCGCATAAAAAAATTCACCCCCTCTAAATACCAATTTTCACGTCTGTAACATCTTTGGTTTTTTAGATATAGGTATCCTCATAAATCTCCCCCTCCCCTTTTGACCCCCTTCAGTGGATTATCGGGAAATATTAAAACACGTGTTTCTTTATTTTTCAAAAATAACATCTTTGGTTTTTGAGATACAGGTATCCTCATGGATCATCCCCACTCTTTTGACCCCCCCTTAAGTGGATTTTGAGGAAATGGTAAAGCACATGTTTCTTTATTTTTCAAGGAGAATCTAAATATCAATTTTAACGTCTGTAACATCTTTGGTTTTTGAGATATAGAAATCCTCATAAATCAGCCCCCCCCACTTTTGACCCCCCTTAAGTGTATTTTTGGGAAATGGTTAAACATGTGTTTCTTTATTGTTAACGGAGAATCTAACTACTAATTTTCACATCTGTAACATCTTTGATTTTTGAGATATGGGTATCCTCATAAATCAGCACCCCCCTTTTGACTCTCTTTAAGTGTATTGTTTTTAAATGTTAAAACACGTATTTCTTTATTTTTCAAGGAGAATCTAAATACCAATTTCACATCGGTATCATCTTTGGTTTTTGAGATATAGGTATCCTCATAAATCTCCCCCCCCCTTTTGACCCCCTTAAGTGGATTTTCAGGCAATATTAAAATGCATGTTTCTTTATTTTTCAAGGATAATCTAAATACCAATTTTCCCATTTAACATCTTTGTTTTTTGAGATATAGGTATCCTAATGAAACAGCCCCTCCCTTTTGACCCCCCT
The DNA here is from genome assembly GCF_027579735.1 of Bombina bombina. Taxonomy (NCBI): domain Eukaryota; kingdom Metazoa; phylum Chordata; class Amphibia; order Anura; family Bombinatoridae; genus Bombina; species Bombina bombina. The sequence continues at coordinate 898,884,769 of NC_069502.1, read as the reverse complement.
TAAATGGTTTTTGGGGAAATGGTAAAACACCTGTTCCTTTATTTTTCCAGGAGAATCTAAATACCAATTTTCACGTCTGTAACATATTTTGTTTTTGAGATATAGGTATCCTCCTAAATCAGCCCCCCCCACACTTTTGACCCCCCCTTAAGTGTATTTTTGGGAAATGGTAAAACACATGTTTCTTTATTTTTCAAGGAAAATCTAAATACCAATTTTCAAGTCTGTAACATCTTTGGTTTTTGAGATATAGGAATCCTCATAAATCAGCCCCCCACTTTTGACACCCTTAAGTGTATTTTTGAGAATGGTAAAACCCTTATTTCTTTATTTTTCAAGCAGAATCTAAATACCAATTTTCATATCTGTAACATCGTTGGTTTTTGAGATATAGGTATCCTCATAAAAAAATTCACCCCCTTTTTCATCTCCTTAAGGGCTTAATTTTCAAAAATCCTTCCTTAGTGGGTGCCTACATAATAAAAGCAATGTACCTTCCAAATTTTACATTCCTATGTTAAACGGTCTGAGTTGGGCGTTGATGAGTCAGTCAGTCATTCAGTCAGGACAGTCAGGACTTCTTCTTTTATATATATATATAGATGAGAAAGAATAATATATCTTTATGACATGTTGGTTCTAACCAACAAAGTCTTCAATAAAATATTGAAAGTAATGCTATGAAAAGTTGATGTAAAGTAAAGTATAGTTTTGTGGTGAAGTGTCATGCAAGCATGCAACTATATATTATAATGCACCATACTAAAGACCACTACTTTTAAACCTGTCCTTAATCTGAGATGTTGTAGATGTCAAACATCACAGACTAATTCATCCAGGATGACTGATTAGCCCTTCACCCAGTTGCACAAAAGAAGGGAAAGTGGGTGAATTAATGTGCCCTTACAACAACAGATGCTGTATTGGAGGCCCCAAACTCTTACAGACTGGTTCCAACATATAATTTCAGTTCAAGTATGTTGGGATGGATTGCTAGTGTCAAGTCATACTGTATGGAGGAGGGGGAAACATTGAAGCTTTGGTTGCCATTTAGAATCCACATTGAGGATTCTGGGTAAGAAAATGCTATGAAGTTCATTTGTGGGCGAACGTGTACAAAAATTACGGTTGACGAGAAAAAACACACTATGTTGTTTCAACAGTAATACAGGCTCTCATATATATATATCACCTGCCAGCAAATTGCTGTACAAACATCCATGAAAAACGTGGTCTCAAGTCCAGTTCATATAAAGTAAAACATAACTTTTATTTAAAAGCTTGAAATAAAATAAACAGACCTGGATATTTCTTGTTAGAGTACTGTAAACTGTCATAAATACCTCCAACCCCTGTAGTGTGTCACTAGACGCATTTTGCCGTAGCTTTATCGATAGTGACTGACTTAAACCGCCAGCTTTTAAACACTGCTCCAATCACGTGTCCTCCAGTCAAAAGAAACCGGAAGCCTCGTTTCGGCGATATCATACCCAATCAGAAAATAGATGCAAGGGATACTCAGCAGTTGTCAGGCAGAATATCTGTCAAATCACTTAGGCCTAGATTTGGAGTTTGGCGGTAGAAGGGCTGTTAACGCTCCGCAGGTTTTTTTCTGGCCGCACCATAAATTTAACTCTGGTATCGAGAGTTCAAAAAAATGTTGCGTTAGGCTCCAAAAAAGGAGCGTAGAGCATTTTTACCGCAAATGCAACTCTCGATACCAGAGTTGCTTACGGACGCGGCCAGCCTCAAAAACGTGCTCGTGCACGATTCTCCCATAGGAAACAATGGGGCTGTTTGAGCTGAAAAAAAACCTAACACCTGCAAAAAAGCAGCGTTCAGCTCCTAACGCAGCCCCATTGTTTCCTATGGGGAAACACTTCCTACGTCTGCACCTAACACTCTAACATGTACCCCGAGTCTAAACACCCCTAACCTTACACTTATTAACCTCTAATCTGTCGCCCCCGCTATCGCTGACCCCTGCATATTTTTTTTAACCCCTAATCTGCCGCTCCGTAAACCGCCGCAACCTACGTTATCCCTATGTACCCCTAATCTGCTGCCCTAACATCGCCGACCCCTATATTATATTTATTAACCCCTAATCTGCCCCCCTCAACGTCGCCGACACCTGCCTACACTTATTAACCCCTAATCCGCCTCACTAACCCTATCATAAATAGTATTAACTCCTAATCTGCCCTCCCTAACATCGCCGACACCTACCTTCAATTATTAACCCCTAATCTGCCGAGCGGACCTCACCGCTATTCTAATAAATGTATTAACCCCTAAAGCTAAGTCTAACCCTAACACTAACACCCCCCTAACTTAAATATAATTTACATCTAACAAAATAAATTAACTCTTATTAAATAACTTATTCCTATTTAAAGCTAAATACTTACCTGTAAAATAAATCCTAATATAGCTACAATATAAATTATAATTATATTATAGCTATTTTAGGATTAATATTTATTTTACAGGCAACTTTGTAATTATTTTAACCAGGTACAATAGCTATTAAATAGTTAAGAACTATTTAATAGTTACCTAGTTAAAATAATAACAAATTTACCTGTAAAATAAATCCTAACATAAGATATAATTAAACCTAACACTACCCTATCAATAAATTAATTAAATAAACTACCTACAATTACCTACAATTAACCTAACACTACACTATCAATAAATTAATTAAACACAATTCCTACAAATAAATACAATTAAATAAACTAGCTAAAGTACAAAAAATAAAAAAGAACTAAGTTACAAAAAATAAAAAAATATTTACAAACATAAGAAAAATATTACAACAATTTTAAACTAATTACACCTACTCTAAGCCCCCTAATAAAATAACAAAGCCCCCCAAAATAAAAAATTCCCTACCCTATTCTAAATTAAAAAAGTTAAAAGCTCTTTTACCTTACCAGCCCTGAACAGGGCCCTTTGCGGGGCATGCCCCAAGAAGTTCAGCTCTTTTGCCTGTAAAAAAAAACATACAATACCCCCCCCCAACATTACAACCCACCACCCACATACCCCTAATCTAACCCAAACCCCCCTTAAATAAACCTAACACTAAGCCCCTGAAGATCTTCCTACCTTGTCTTCACCATCCAGGTATCACCGATCCGTCCTGGCTCCAACATCTTCATCCAACCCAAGCGGGGGTTGGCGATCCATCATCCGGTGGCTGAAGAGGTCCAGAAGAGGCTCCAAAGTCTTCCTCCTATCCGGCAAGAAGAGGACATCCGGACCGGCAAACATCTTCTCCAAGCGGCATCTTCGATCTTCTTCCATCCGGTGCGGAGCGGGCCCATCTTGAAGCAGGCGACGCGGATCCATCTTCTTCTTCCGTTGTCTCCTGACGAATGACGGTTCCTTTAAGGGACGTCATCCAAGATGGCGTCCCTTGAATTCCGATTGGCTGATAGGATTCTATCAGCCAATCGGAATTAAGGTAGGAATTTTCTGATTGGCTGATGGAATCAGCCAATCAGAATCAAGTTCAATCCGATTGGCTGATCCGATCAGACAATCAGATTGAGCTCGCATTCTATTGGCTGATCGGAACAGCCAATCAGAAAATTCCTACCTTAATTCCAATTGGCTGATAGAATCCTATCAGCCAATCGGAATTCAAGGGACGCCATCTTGGATGACGTCCCTTAAAGGAACCGTCATTCGTCGGGAGACAACGGAAGAAGAGGATGGATCCGCGTCGCCTGCTTCAAGATGGACCCGCTCCGCACCGGATGGAAGAAGATCGAAGATGCCGCTTGGAGAAGATGTTTGCCGGTCCGGATGTCCTCTTCTTGCCAGATAGGAGGAAGACTTTGGAGCCTCTTCTGGACCTCTTCAGCCACCATGATGGATCGCCAACCCCCGCTTGGGTTGGATGAAGATGTTGGAGCCAGGACGGATCTGTGATACCTGGATGGTGAAGACAAGGTAGGAAGATCTTCAGGGGCTTAGTGTTAGGTTTATTTAAGGGGGGTTTGGGTTAGATTAGGGGTATGTGGGTGGTGGGTTGTAATGTTGGGGGGGGTATTGTATGTTTTTTTTTACAGGCAAAAGAGCTGAACTTCTTGGGGCATGCCCCGCAAAGGGCCCTGTTCAGGGCTGGTAAGGTAAAAGAGCTTTTAACTTTTTAAATTTAGAATAGGGTAGGGAATTTTTTATTTTGGGGGGCTTTGTTATTTTATTAGGGGGCTTAGAGTAGGTGTAATTAGTTTAAAATTGTTGTAATATTTTTCTTATGTTTGTAAATATTTTTTTATTTTTTGTAATTTAGTTCTTTTTTATTTTTTGTACTTTAGCTAGTTTATTTAATTGTATTTATTTGTAGGAATTGTGTTTAATTAATTTATTGATAGTGTAGTGTTAGGTTAATTGTAGGTAATTGTAGGTAGTTTATTTAATTAATTTATTGATAGGGTAGTGTTAGGTTTAATTATATCTTAGGTTAGGATTTATTTTACAGGTAAATTTGTTATTATTTTAACTATGTAACTATTAAATAGCTATTGTACCTGGTTAAAATAATTACCAAGTTGCCTGTAAAATAAATATTAATCCTAAAATAGCTACAATATAATTATAATTTATATTGTAGCTATATTAGGATTTATTTTACAGGTAAGTATTTAACTTTAAATAGGAATAATTTATTTAATAAGAGTTAATTTATTTCGTTAGATGTAAATTATATTTAACTTAGGGGGGTGTTAGTGTTAGGGTTAGACTTAGCTTTAGGGGTTAATCCATTTATTATAGTAGCGGTGAGCTCCGGTCGTCAGATTAGGGGTTAATAATTGAAGTTAGGTGTCAGCGATGTTAGGGAGGGCAGATTAGGGGTTAATACTATTTATGATAGGGTTAGTGAGGCGGATTAGGGGTTAATAACTTTATTATAGTAGCGCTCAGGTCCGCTCGGCAGATTAGGGGTTAATAAGTGTAGGCAGGTGTCGGCGACGTTGTGGGGGGCAGATTAGGGGTTAATAAATATAATATAGGGGTCGGCGGTGTTAGGGGCAGCAGATTAGGGGTACATAGGGATAACGTAGGTGGCGGCGCTTTGCGGTCGGAAGATTAGGGGTTAATTATTTTAAGTAGCTGGCGGCGACGTTGTGGGGGGCAGGTTAGGGGTTAATAAATGTAATACAGGGGTCGGCGGGGTTAGGGGCAGCAGATTAGGGGTACATAAGTATAACGTAGGTGGCGGTCGGCAGATTAGGGGTTAAAAATTTTTAATTGAGTGGCGGCGATGTGGGGGGAGCTCGGTTTAGGGGTACATAGGTAGTTTATGTGTGTTAGTGTACTTTAGGGTACAGTAGTTAAGAGCTTTATGAACCGGCGTTAGCCCAGAAAGCTCTTAACTCCTGCTATTTTCAGGCGGCTGGAGTTTTGTCGTTAGAGCTCTAACGCTCACTTCAGAAACGACTCTAAATACCGGCGTTAGGAAGATCCCATTGAAAAGATAGGATACGCAAATGGCGTAGGGGGATCTGCGGTATAGAAAAGTCGCGGCTGAAAAGTGAGCGTTAGACCCTTTAATCACTGACTCCAAATACCAGCGGGCGGCCAAAACCAGCGTTAGGAGCCTCTAACGCTGGTTTTCACGGCTACCGCCGAACTCCAAATCTAGGCCTTAGATATGTAAACATTTAGTTTCCACTGCAACTTTGTTTCAATTGCCCAAGTGTAATCCCAAGTGTTTTTTTTTTTCCGTATATATAACTTAGTTGTATACAGAGCAATTAAAGAGAAAAGAGAACATATCTTTTTTCCTTGCTATATCACTTAATATAAAAGTACTTCATATATTTAAAAGCTAAAAAATAAAAAATCCGAATTGTAAGGAGAATGAACTAAAATAGAAAAAAGAGAGGGCATTTTTAGAAGACAAGATGCATATCTTATATTTTATAGCTCAGCTATACATATATATATATATATATTTATATAGCAATGATAATTACATATTTCAATATTTAGCTATAGTGACCAAGTATTGCTCGCAATAAACATCAAGAAAACTTATGGTAGTGTTATATTAATTTTATGTGTTAGATCAACAAGGAGGAACACTATTGTTGTTATTATTTTCTGACCTCCTATTCATCTTCACCCTAGGAAGAGGTCCACGTCCCACCTCGCATTTATTGGTTCCTTCGTTTGTAAGAAGAATATCCATTTGGTTTCTCTAAATAATAAATCTTTAAATCTATTACCTCCTCTAGGGGATCTGGGAATATAATCTATTGCTTGTATTTGAAATGCTTTAATGGGATTTGGATGGATGCTAAAGTGCTTGGCTACTCTTGTTTTAGGTGGGTTGCTCTGTATGTCATTAAGTTGTTCCCTGGCTCTATCCTTCAACATACGACTAGAGCATCCTACATACTGTTTGTTGCAAATGGAACATGTAATGAGGTATATTATATATTTTGATGTACAGTCCAAACGATATCTGATTTTGTATTCCCGATTTGTGATTGAAGAGCTAAACTTTTCTCCTACCTTAATATGTGTACACGTTAAACATGGGTGATGGCCACATTTAAAACATCCTTTTTTAGATAGCCAGTGTTCCTTTGTTAATTTCTTAGTGTTACCTGTATAAACATATTGAATTATTTTGTCTCCTACTGTGGGTGATCTCCTGGCTATGTATCTACAACCTTTAGACACAATTTTACTTAATGTATAATCTGTATGTAATATGTTTAAATTACTTTTTATAATGTTTGTTATTTTTATAAACTGTTTGCTATATGCGGTAATTAAATTTTTACCCTTTTGTTTACTATTATTCTGATTCTATAGATGTTTTTTCTTTTTCTTTACCTTTAGTAATGATTTCCTGTTAATTTTTCTTATTTCATTTTTTTTTTCTTCAAATTATCTACATTATAACCCCTATACACCAGTCTCGATATTAATTGATTTGAATGTCTATCATAGGCTTCTAGTGTGGAACAATTCCGCCTAATACATATGAATTGGCTCTTTGGGACCCCTGCATTTAAATGTGTTGGATGACATGAATCTGCACGTAGAATGGTGTTACCAGTTATCTCTTTTCTATATAATTCTGTGACTATTTTTCCTTGAGTTGAATCACCTATCAAACTTATATCTAGGTACTTAATTGTGGTATTATGATATTCCCAAGTAAACCTAAGATTAAAGTCATTATTATTCAAATAAGAGATAAAATCTTGTACTACTTCTTTCTCCCCCTTCCATATAATTAACAAATCATCAATGTATCTAGTATACATGACAATATTCTCTGCAAATGGATTTCTTGAAGAGAAGATATATTGTGACTCGAACCAACCCAAGAATATTTTTGTATACGATGGGGCATACAATGGGGTCGGAGGTATTTATGACAGTACACAGTACTCTAGCAAGAAATATCCAGGTCTGTACATTTTATTTCAAGCTTTTAAATAAAAGTTATGTTTTACTTTTTACAAACTGGACTTGAGACCACGTTTTTCATGGATGTTTGAACAGCAATTTGCTGGCAGGTGACATATATATGAGAGCCTGTATTACTATTGAAACAACATAGTGTGTTTTTTTCTCGTCAACCGTAATTTTTGCACACGTCCACCCACAAATGAACTTTTTGGCAAATAGATGACACACTCCTGCAGCATTAACGGCAGTAGGATATGTTTTGTTGTCCTAACCTGTGCTAATTTTTAACGGTTAAGCACAGGCGGAGTGTATGACACAGCTGTTATAGAGATTACCTGGACATTGCATAGGGAAATGCAATGCCTTAACTTTTTTTTTTCCAAATAGTCATTTAAATGGATTGTCTCATGCCTGTACTACCAAGTATCTGAAACAGGAATAATATAGATAGGTTAGGGGCTCAGAGTTCAGAGTTCTCCCTAACAATCCTCTGGTAATGTGATTCAGAGATTTTACCATCTTTAAAAGTACAGTAAATACATTTTATTGTAATATAAAAATCTTACGGCTAGATTTAGAGTTTTGTCGGTAAATACCCGTGTAGCTAATGCAGCTTTTTTTCCTACCGCTGCTTCCAAACAACGCTGGTATTTAGAGTTGTCTGAAGGGCTGCGTTAGGCTCCAAAAAGGGAGCGTTGAGCCGAATTTACCGTCACTTCAACCCTCAATACAAGCTTTGCTTGTGGTAGCGGTAAGCTGTCAAAACGTGCTCGTGCACGATTCCCCCATAGGAAACAATGGGGCAGTTTGGGCTGAAAAAAAACTAACACCTGCACAAAAGCAGCGTTAAGTTACCAATGCAGCCCCATTGTTTCCTATGGGGAAACACTTTCTAAGTCTGCACCTAACACCCTAACATGAACCCCGAGTCTAAACACCCCTAATCTTACACTTATTAACCACTAATCTGCCGCCCCCGCTATCGCTGACACCTGCATTATACTATTAACCCCTAATCTGCCGCTCCGGACACCGCCGCCACCTACATTATCCCTATGAACCCCTAATCTGCTGCCCCCAACATCGCCGACACCTATATAATATTTATTAACCCCTAATCTGCCCCCCCCACGTCACAGCCACCTAACTTCAAGTATTAACCCCTAATCAGCCGACCGGACCTCGCCGCTACTATAATAAATGTATTAACCCCTAAAGCTAAGTCTAACCCTAACCCTAACACCCCCCTAAATTAAATATAATTTTAATCTAACAAAAAAATTAACTCTTATTAACTAAAGTATTCCTATTTAAAACTAAATACTTACCTGTAAAATAAACCGTAATATAGCTACAATATAACGAATAATTATATTGTAGCTATTTTAGGATTTATAGTTATTTTACAGGCAACTTTGTCTTTATTTTAACTAGGTACAATAGCTATTAAATAGTTATTAACTATTTAATAGCTACCTAGTTAAAATAATTACAAAATGACCTGTAAAATAAATCCTAACCTAAGTTACAATTAAACCTAACACTACACTATCATTAAATTAATTAAATAAATTAACTACCAATACCTACAATTAAATACAATCAAATAAACTAAACTAAATTACAAAAAAAAACCCCACTAAATTACAGAAAATAAAAAAATATTACAAGAATGTTAAACTAATTACACCTAATCTAAGCCCCCTAATAAAATTAAAAACAAAACAAAATAATAAAAGTCCCTACCCTATTCTACATTACAAAGTAATCAGCTCTTTTTCCTGCCCTTAAAAGGGCTTTTTGCGGGGCATGCCCCAAAGTAATCAGCTCTTTTTCCTTTAAAAAAATACAACCCCCCCTAACATTAAAACCCACCACCCACATACCCCTACTCTAACCCACCCAAACCCCCCTTAAATAAACCTAACACTACCCCCCTGAAGATCTCCCTACCTTGAGTCGTCTTCACCCAGCCGGGCCGAATTCTTCATCCGATGGGGCAGAAAAGGACATCCAGACCGGCAGAAGTCTTCATCCTATCTGGGCAGAAGATGACATCCAGACGGGCAGGCATCTTCATCCAAGCGGTATCTTCTATCTTCATCCAGCCGACGCGGATCCATCCTCTTCAACCGACGCCTACTCACCAAATGAAGGTTCCTTTAAATGACGTCATCCAAGATGGCGTCCCTCGAATTCCGACTGGCTGATAGGATTCTATCAGCCAATTGGAATTAAAGTAGGAAAAATCTGATTGGCTGATTCAATCAGCCAATCAGATTCAAGTTCAATCCGATTGGCTGATGCAATCAGATTGAGCTCGCATTCTATTGGCTGATCGGAACAGCCAATAGAATGCGAGCTCAATCTGAGAATACAATTATAAACAACTTTCTAATTCACTCCTATTATCAATTTTTCTTCATTCTCTTGGTATCTTTGCTTGAAAAAGCAAATATGTAAGCTCACGAGCCAGACCATTTTTGATTCAGCACCTGGGAAGCGCTTGCTGATTGTAGCCACCAATTAGCAAGCGCTACCCTGGGTGCTGAACCAAAAATAGTCCGTCTCCTAAACTTCTATTCCTGCTTTTTCAAACAAAGATGCCAAGAGAATGAATAAAAATTGATAATAGGAGTAAAGTTAAAAGTTGCTTAAAATTGCATGCTCTACCCGAATCATGAAAGAAAAAATATCCCTTTAAAACTTAGGCTAAACACTGGACCCTGTCTTGTAACCTGTGAGAAAAGATTAAAAAAATACCAAGTATAAAATGTATAGCTTTAACACAGGAAATATCTTTATCTTAGAATACTCAGACTGAAAAATAAAAGAGGATCTATTAAATCATAGATAAATTCTCTAGGTATTTAGGGCTAAGCTAACATAATCAAGTGCTAAGCCTAGAAAGTGCTATTAAATAAATGAAACAACTTATGGCTATAAACAGTTTTTTTTATAAGAAAACTTAGCTCAGTTCAATCTTATTATAAATATAAAATAACTTATGTGCTATTTTTAAAGCCCCAATGTTAAATAATATACAGGCAAGAATTAGCAGTATAAATGAACAATCTGTTAGAAAAAGATTAAACAGTTATCCAAAACAGAAGATGTATTCGAATGCCCAATGCTTGAGGATTACATTTTCTGTGCTATTACAAAAAACAGATATAACAACTTAAATTACTCAGGTACACAGTTACATGTTCTGCAAAACACGAACAGAGATTTTATAAAGTTATGCTTTATGGTAGCCTTCAAATGGGAGGATGGGGAAAATAAGTGTATGATGTAGAGTAAGAGACCAATAGTTAACTATGTCCAGTATAGACAAACCATCAGGGTCCCACTTTAATTGTAGTGAATCCCCATAATAGAAGACATTAAGAAGCAATGAGACTGGTAGGGATTGTGTTACTTGCGCCAATGTTTCTCCATGATCTTGAGCGTTCCTCACAAATATGTATTCCTCAGTCTCCTGATACAATACCAAGGCTGGCCAGATGACAGTGGTAGCGTGTTCACTAATAGACAGTAAAACAGAATAACTCTCTTTATAATTCTCTGATCGCTCAGCCGCAATCTAGCTATCCCGTACTGCAGGCTCCACAGTAGCAAGTCTCTCTTAATTCTGCTAGGGGTAGTTAGTGCGTGCTGGGGCCTAAATCACCACCACTGCCACACTCTGCTGGAACAGGCTCAGGTTGGATGGGTTGCTGAGAGGTGTAAACACTGCTGCGGTTAGATGCCATATGCAGTGTTTCATCAAGAGCAGCATGGTGACCATCAAGTAAGCAGCACAACTTCTCTAAGATGCCAATAGCACTCTCCATATTAAAGGGACAGTCTAGGCCAAAATAAACTTTCATGATTCAGATAGAGCATGTAATTTTAAACAATTTTCCAATTTACTTTTATCACCAATTTTGCTTTGTTCTCTTGGTATTCTTAGTTGAAAGCTTAACCTAGGAGGTTCATATGCTAATTTCTTAGACCTTAAAGGCCACCTCTTTTCAGAATGCATTTTAACAGTTTTTCACCACTAGAGGGTGTTAGTTCACGTATTTCATATAGATAACACTGTGCTCGTGCACGTGAAGTTATCTGGGAGCAGGCACTGATTGGCTAGACTGCAAGTCTGTCAAAAGAACTGAAATAAAGGGGCAGTTTGCAGAGGCTTATATACAAGATAATCACATAGGTTAAAAGTATATTAATATAACTGTGTTGGTTATGCAAAACTGGGGAATGGGTAAAATAAAGGGATTATCTATCTTTTAAAACAATAAAAATTCTGGTGTAGACTGTCCCTTTAAGCTCCTGTGGAAAAGATTAGGCGGGTACACAGAATACAGTTTTTTTAGAAATAGAATCTGCAGTAATGGTCAACAGAGGACCACAAGGGCTTCCTGCTGGGGTGGGGGGCAGTTAGGAGGCTGCAGCTTCGAGCTTTCTCAGGGAGATTGTAACTGTGAGGGGGGCTAGGGTGTGTGGAACTCAGAACGCAGGAACAAATAAAGACTTTTTGAAAGCTTTATTGATTGATAAGCAAAAGAACAGTTGGTAATTCAGTTTGAAGATCACAGAAACAGCAAGTTTGAATATAGTCCATATGCAAATAGCTAAAGTCCAGAATATAAGATTCAGAAAACTTTAAGTAGTTTGAAGTAAGTCCAAAAGACACTGGTGCTTGAATTGAACAGTAAAGGGTGAGGTTAACATAGAATACCTCATAGGTACAGCTGATTTGAAGAAGGCTGTCACTGGTAAGGTAGACACAGATTTCTCTGCAGACACAGGATTCCCAGCGGATACTGTTTGTGAGACTCTCACAGGATACCAGAAAGGTACAGCAGGCAAAGCTGGTTTGAGGAAGGCTGCCAATGGTATTGTAGACACTAGGGATGGGCGAATGTGCCGAAAGTGTAATTTGGTAGAACGAACAGTCCTGGGGACATTCATTTTGGACAATTAAATGTTGATAAGAATGACGATTTAGTAATTGAATGTAACTTTCGTTTTTGAATATTCATAATGAAATCGAATATCCACATTCAAAATTTAAATATAACATTCGATTTAACAAATACTATTCAGAAGTTCAATAGTTCATGTGGTAGGGACTTTAGTAAATAGATGCATAATAGATACAAACATATCAATTTGAATTAAGTAAAGACAATATGAGAGAGTAGATCTATAAATGCTGTCTAAGTCCAAAACTGGTGCTACCCTTATTTAGATTTATGAATAATAAATTTTAGAAAGAGAAATTTTCAAATTATATGTTAGTAATTTGAAAAAAGCAAGGGATTCAAAGAGCACACAGAACAACTGTTATTTAAAATATATTCCAATTTATTTTCCCAAACACATATAGTGAGTTACTAAATTTGGCCAGGCCAGGCAAAAGTAACTTAAGTTTAAAAAAGAACAAATCAAGGTAAAATAGAAATGAAGAGTTAACTGCCTAAGCATACGTATGCTAATTTCTATCTCTAGTAGCTAACATCACAGGGTATATATTATATGCATATATATTATTGTATACACAGCTAGTCAAGCGTGCAAATATCACACTGTGAAACATAAGATAGAAGGGTATACTTCATTAAAAAGACAAAGCAAGATGAGAGCATATACAGGCTTAAAGATATACAATTCACAGCCTATAAATCAAACGATGCATACACTTATCAGATTAAAGCAAGAATAGTCCGTATAATGAAATACGTATACACAAGTTCCATGTGTGACAAGGTGTAGGAAATAATATCCTTGTAAAACAGGCAAACTTAGCTTTAATGTTTTGGTAACCTCTTAGCGGGTGCACCGCTCACACGAAGCCTGTGTGTTGGCGTCTGACGTCACAAGAGAGGAGTTTCCCAGTTGTCACCGAAATCCAATCCGTGGCTTGTTCGCAAATGGGGTGTGTATGTAGGCTCGGCAAACGGCTGATGAGAAAAAGAACCAGGCTTCTCCCAAAGCTTTGCAGCAAATGCCGTCTGTTTCAAGAAGTACCACAAAAAACATACACGCTTTCCACTACTTGCATTTACTTGTGTTATAGCTGATAGCTGATAGATGAGATGACTCTGTGTCCGGCTATACTGTGAAGAAACCAGGTCTCCCCTCAGCGCTGCTCACTGAAAAGCCGTTACTCTCTACCAAGATGTACCGTCACTTGAAGCGCAGCTCTCCCAACTGCTTAAATCACTTGCACCGTTGCAGGAAATAAAGAGGGATTAGGTTGAGTTCTCCATCTCACAGTTTACTCCCTGAAAGGAAGTAGATAGGGCAGCACTCCATTCTAAACTGGTATATGGTAGCCATGCGAGCTAGAAAACCATATTTTCACCAAGAAATGTTCATAAAAATACAGGAGTTAAGTCGACCTTGCTCCTGAAACAACACCCATAAGTGTTGCAAACACAACAATACCAACAACCGTTTCACCCCCACAGCCAGTGTGTGTCTCAGGGGTTCATCAGGGTATACTAAAATCCACTCCAGACTTACTCTATTTAAAGGCTCACCTGGTATCCCAGGTGAACATAATCACATGCTAAAATTGCTCTTCTCAGAGCTGCAGTAGCATTACTACCCTTAATTAGCTATTAAGTTTCAAACAAAATAGATAGATATGGATAAAGAGGGCTAGCCTAATTCCTTAACAAAGCCCCAAATCTCATCCATTTGAAACTAAAGTTACCTATATGGCATATACTCCATCCCAAATATATTAAGATTAAAAATTATATAGTTTTACAAGAAGCTGGCATATTCAAGTTTATCATTTAGACCTACTGGGTATCTGGTTCCTAGTTTGTAAATCCATCTACTCTCTTTTTGTAACAAAACCTTCTCATTATTACCACCCCTTCCGTTTGTGATACCTTTATCAATTATAGTGAATTTCAAAGAATCCACATTACCATTGTGGAAAGAACAAAAGTGTCTTGCCACATTGGTATCCCTGGCATGTAGAATGTCATCTCGATGTTCTTGTACCCGGTCCTTTACGAGTCTTTTGGTTTTTCCCACGTAAAAGACCGGGCACGAACAGCGAAGGAGATAAATAACTCCCTCAGATTGGCAGTTAAAGAAAAATTTAATGTCATAGGAGATCCCCTCTTGGGTGGAGAATTTCTTGGTGCTATCCATGTGGGCACAGTACACACAGTGCCCACAGGGATAGCTACCTTTTATTTCCCTATCTTTCCTCAGCCAATCAGAGTTGGAGTGGCCTCTAGTGAATTGACTTTTCACTAAGATATCCCTTAAGCTTCGTGCTTTCTTAGCCGTCATAAGTGGTTTTTCGCCCACTGCATATTTGACCTTTTCATCTAGCATTTGAATGTGCCAGTTTTCATTCATTAGTGATCTAATCCCATGCCAATGGTCATTAAATCTCGTAATGAATCTAATCTGGCTCTTATCTGTGTTTACTTTCTTATTATACAAAAGAGCATCCCTTGGAGTCTTACGTGCTTTCCAAAGTGCCCTTTTCAGGCATTTATTGGAATACCCCCTTTTGAGGAATCTAAGCTTCATAAGATCTGCATGTTTATCAAACTTTGCCAAGGAGGAACAGTTTCTCCTCAAACGGAGAAACTGTCCATATGGAATCCCCTTGATCAAATGGGAGGGATGACCACTACCTGCATGCAAAATGCTATTTGTGGCATTTTTCTTTCTAAAATTCTCTGTGACAATTTCCAAGCCTTCCTTTTTAATCGTTATGTCAAGAAAATTTAACTCTTTACTGTTAGTTTCAGAGGTGAGGATGATGTTCCTGTCATTGTTATTTAGTTGTCTGACAAACTCATTGAGTTCCTCAATGGATCCGTCCCAAAAGACAAGAACATCATCCACATATCTTACCCACATCAATATTTTCTCATTGAAAATATAATTGTGAAGTTCAAAGATATCCGTTTCCCAGGCACCTAAATGGAGGCAAGCGTACGTAGGAGCGCACACTGCCCCCATCGCCGTTCCTCGTATCTGTCTATAAATTTGTCCATCAAACGAAAAGACATTGTTCTGAAGGACAAATTTTAATAGAGAGATCACAAATTCTGAATGATCAGAAGAACGAGGCCCTTTAGTGTCAAGGAACTTCCTAATGGCCTGCAGACCAATCTCATGAGGTATGGAGGAGTAAAGCCCCTCCACATCCAAGGAAGCTAATAGTGTGTTTTCATTAACCACAACTCCATCCAACTTTCTAAGAAGGTCCGATGTGTCCTTGACATATGAGGGTAATGTCAGGAGAAAAGGTCTCAAAGATTTATCCACATATTCCCCGATGTTCTCTGTCATGCTGCCCAACCCCGAGACTATCGGTCTCCCTGGTGGGCATTTAAGATTTTTGTGCACTTTCGGCAGGATATAAAATACAGGCATGACAGGGAACTCGGGGAACAGGAATTTAAACTCCTTAAGATCAATTATACCCTTACTTTTCGCATCATTCAACATCTTAAATAATAGATTCTGTATTTTGCCCAGGGGATTGTGATCCAATTTAGTATACTGATTTTTGTCATTTAATTGACGCTTGGCTTCATTAACATAAAGTTGTTCGTCAATTAAAACTAAATTCCTGCCCTTATCTGCGGGCTTGATCACCAAACCCCTGGCCATGCACAGATCCTTTAACGCTTTCCTCTCTCTAGGTTTCAAATTATCCTCCATTTGTTCAACATTTAACAAATCAATATCTTTCTCCATTTTTTTCACAAAGAGGTTCACTGCTGGAACCAGAGAGAGGGAAGGCATATATGAAGATTTCGGTTTAAAAATGGGTTTCACTAGATCAGATGCTACTGAGTCGTCGGGGGGTTCCTCATCGTTATCTATAAGCAAAGATTCTAAATCCATTAGAGCTTGTTGGTCACTTGGACCCAAAATATTAGACTGTTTAGATTCCATCATTAAAGATAAGACAATTTTTCTAGCAAAAAGATGTAAGTCTTTTTGGAGTTCAAATTTGTCTATTCTAGCAGTTGGACAAAAAGAGAGTCCCTTTTTAAGTACTTCAATATGGGCTAGATTTAAGGGGAAAGAGGAGAGGTTTATAACCTGCATTTCATCCTCAAAAGTATGATCTAATAACCCCTGCGTGTCCCTCTCCCTCTGAATCTCCCCCTGTTCGGAGTGTAATAGTCCCCTCTCCCTCTGGTCTGTCTTGTTGGGTATCTCTTCTCTTTGGGGGGGTTCCCATAGGGATCTTTTCCTTTTTCCCCTTCTGTTCTTTCGCTTCCTTCTTTTTGTGATGTACCTACATAGTTTTTTGACACCCCCGAGTCTGAAGCATCTGTTCCTGAGTCGTATGTACCCTTTTGGGATTTATAAACATACACCCTCCCATTTTTGTAATCATCTTGATCACGTCTATACTTTCTGCATTTCCTTGTTTTAATATCAGATTTTAATTTAGATACATTTAAACTAGTTTCCCCATTCAGTTTTTCAAAGTTGGGATCATTTTCAAATGAATTAACTTTCAGTAGGGCCTTTTCAGCCTCAATCTTGACCTTCTCAAGTCTTTTATTATTCCTCTTGATCATCATTTCCATCAAATCAAGGCAGGTTGAGGATAGTTTGTCATTCCAATCCTCCACAAAGGTGTCACCTTCCTCATCCTCCCTTGTATTTGATCCTGGATCTAATGACAAGCGCAACCCTCTTGAGATGATTTTTTTATTTATATAATTAGCCAAACTTGCATTTTCTGCTTTAATTTTTAGTTGACGGTTCAGGAGATATCTATATCTCCTGAACGCACTAAAAATAGTTACATTTTCTTCCTCATTATCCTCCCCCCCAACAATATCATTTGCAATGGGAATCTTTTAGTTCAGCTTCCCACAGGTCATCAGATAGAGTATAAGCCATAATGATCGCCAACACACGTCAGACGCCAACACACAGGCTTCGTGTGAGCGGTGCACCCGCTAAGAGGTTACCAAAACATTAAAGCTAAGTTTGCCTGTTTTACAAGGATATTATTTCCTACACCTTGTCACACATGGAACTTGTGTATACGTATTTCATTATACGGACTATTCTTGCTTTAATCTGATAAGTGTATGCATCGTTTGATTTATAGGCTGTGAATTGTATATCTTTAAGCCTGTATATGCTCTCATCTTGCTTTGTCTTTTTAATGAAGTATACCCTTCTATCTTATGTTTCACAGTGTGATATTTGCACGCTTGACTAGCTGTGTATACAATAATATATATGCATATAATATATACCCTGTGATGTTAGCTACTAGAGATAGAAATTAGCATACGTATGCTTAGGCAGTTAACTCTTCATTTCTATTTTACCTTGATTTGTTCTTTTTTAAACTTAAGTTACTTTTGCCTGACCTGGCCAAATTTAGTAACTCACTATATGTGTTTGGGAAAATAAATTGGAATATATTTTAAATAACAGTCGTTCTGTGTGCTCTTTGAATCCCTTGCTTTTTTCAAATTACTAACATATAATTTGAAAATTTCTCTTTCTAAAATGTATTATTCATATATCAATTTGAATGTTTCTATTTTAAATATTGCATGATTCGAATATTACATCTAAAGAGAACATTAGAAATACTATTACAAATATATAGATTCAAATTTTTCAAATTTGAATATTGCATAAGGCAAATATTACAGTTAAAGAGAGCATTAGAAATACTATTACAAGGCTTACGGTGTGGGTGGATCTGCTTAGTCGCACGCTGTTTGGCATATTGAGGTCGGGAATCCTGGCCGCCATCCGCCATTGCCTACTCCAGACCCGTTGTTAGGAGCGGATCGCTCGACTGCCGCTAACTTGGTGAGGTGCAACAATTTCTGCAGTAACTGCACAGAGATCCAGAAACCTGAACAAACTGTTAAGACCCTCTTTCTGCTGGGGTCATCAGCCATCCCTCCCTCTGCAGCCCTAGCTTAAACCTGTGATAAAACAGGGGCAGAAAGGATAGAAGAAAGAATTCCCTGGTGGACTTAAGTGCTGGGAGGGAGGCCACAAACTACGGCTCTCAGCTTTCACCTAGTGGGATAGGAGAAAAAGTAAAGGTCCCATGCGAAAGGTGAGATCTTATGGGATCAACTTCACTCCTCGCAAAGATGAAAATCAAAACTCCCTGGTCTCTACAGCCTGCGGCACCCTGAGAGTATTCTCTACAATCTTACAGATAAGTGTGAATAAATCTCTCTTTATGTATATTTAAAATCACTAAAAGTTCCCTCAATTCCACTATTCTATTCTAGCATACTATACGTATCAGGATCTTACTTTGGAGTTCGTATGGCAGTTTTTTTTACTTTGGCAGAGATTTATGGCTTGTTTAAAAAAAATTCAACCAATATAAAATCTTGACTAAGTATGTATCCCCAGAATCAGGGGTCATATTGTACAACTGCCTAAGAAGAAGACTCTGGGAGTTTATTTTGTCCTGCGTGGCAAATTGTACATGCTATCTTAGTTCAGCTATATGGCAAGATCTCAATATATATATGTGGGTATTTAATATTGTTCTTTCTGAACTTGTTGAAACTGCCCCCCCCCTTTATAAACACAGCATTACTCCTCATCTTGCCAAGCCTTGTTCTCCTGAAATAGCCATGTTGCTTTAATTTCCATAAATTGGATGAGATGTTGGACTCTGCTGCACTATATTTGGTCCTGCTCTATAGTTTAATACTTTAAGATAAGCTATGTGGCTCTCCTGTAATCAATTAATGCAGTTATACTGAATGATACGTCATATGTTAAAATTTTAAGTAAGCGTGCTCTGTCTGCTGCCTACAGATTGTTTCTATAGATTGTTTATAGGTAGAAAGTAATGAAAGGTATAGAGAGTCTGCTCCTCAGGATCTACACTTTGCTTTATCTGGTCTTGTTTCTCTTACCATTTCAGCAATAATGTAATAGCCTGCAAGGCCTATACTCACTTTACTGTGTGTTTGATTTGCACATAACCCTTATTTCCAACTAAGGGGATAAAAAAATAATATATATATATATATATATATATATATATATATACATACATAAAATAATTTTATGGTTTTTTTTTATTAAATAGTCTTTTATTGAGGATTGTTAATAATATGATACAGAAAGAAAAAAATTGACACCTTACAATCATAAATAGTCACTATAAAGTTACATACCATTATATTATCAACACAAAATGAAATGAAGTAACATAAATATTCAGTCATATCTAGCTAAGTGGAATCCTTGTTTTATATATTAATACATAACGATGCAAGTAGCTATTATTGAGGCCACCTCTGGGCCACCTGGACCAAAAACTGTAATCTTAATACCTACATTCATGACTTATAATGTCTTATTCATTTGACAACTATGGTCTATCATGTCATTGTGAAGACAAATAGGTGATGTAGTTGGATTTACTTCAAAGAAATCCAACTATTTAACTGACCCGAAGGGATGGGATTGGAGGTCTTGAGATATATTGGAGGAGTAAAAGAAACAATGGCACTTGTAAATCAGTAATAGTAAGAGGGAAGGGGGGTTTATCAGCAGATAAGTACCGCTATATAAAAAGAATAGGTATATATTCCTTAAATATAGTATAATAGAGGGGTTAATGGTAGTATCCATGGGGGGAGGGGGGAGGAGAACTGAAGAACAATTAATGATAGATTACAGGGGAGATATTTTTAACAATGTATATAATTAACCTTAGAAGTACAGGGGGAGGTAACAGGTTACTCCCCAATTCTGATATGAAGAGAATATATGAAGGGAAGTTTTGTTAAATATGCAACAGATGATTAACTAGACAATTGAACATATAACAAATTGAACAACAGTATAAGAATTTACCTTAGATTGAGTAAAATACTTAACTGATTGGACCTACCAACCTAGATATATAAAATATTTGTGACTCTTGTCACTACTTATCACTCTTAAGTATTTAAATAGTACTTGAATGTTACCCTCTCTAGCTCGGCTCAGGACTACTTCAAGTATATAAGCAATTGACCAATGATATAATGGTACAAAAGATTGATGTGGTAATTCAGCGCTAAGATGACCCCTAAGCTGTGATGCACAAAGGGGGTCTAACCAACCCCCAAAAAACAAAGGTACAAGAAAAGGGGAGTGGTCAGAGTGCCAAGAAGGCCTGGGGGTCAATATACACACAAAAACGATTGAAATGGTATAGGGGCTAAAATAAATTTATTACATACAATTAAATGATGTGGAAATGTGAGTAAGTTTATTACATAGACAATATAAAAATGGGTCAATATGAGATGCGATAAACGTGCAGATGAGTAATAAGACCCTGCTTTCCTACAAGTAAAATGGGTGTGAGGTGTATCGCAACTGAAGCTTATTAGGGAAAGCAAGCCTGCTTTCCCTAATAAGCTTCAGTTGCGATACACCTCACACCCATTTTACTTGTAGGAAAGCAGGGTCTTATTACTCATCTGCACGTTTATTTTATTCTGGTCTTTCTATGTTAAAGAGGAGAGATCTATGTGAAACTTGTAGCGTTATTACCCCAATACTTTATGATAAAAATAAGGTAACTAAAGAAAAAATGTCCACCTGCAATAGGGAGGCAATAACAATTCACTTTTACACTCGTCAGATTAATTAAGCATATGTGGAATATAGGGTAGTTCTGCCAAATGTTTAGTTGTGAGTAAATAAATCAGGACCAATGACACCAAAGTACAATCTCAGGAGCTAACTAGTGTCACTAAGAGATGTATGTTGTCCCAGTCTCTCTGGAGGAAGAGAGGAATAGCTGAATTGTACCAAATGCTTTGTTGGTCCATTTTACTCTGGGAAGTAAGTAATAAAAAAAACATTGGAAAATGTACAGTGAACAAACAATAAGTATTCAAACACAATTTACAATACAGACAACTGTGATACACCTTAACTTTGGCTTATAGCAATGTGCTAACATATAACATAGGGGAGTTGTATTATTACCAAGGCAACAACATCTACAGCCAATATTTTTCAGTCAGAGTCTCGATTGTTTGATACCTTCTAGAGGCTTCATAATGTTCAAGTTCAGGCTATAGCTAAATTAGTTAATCAACTTTTTTAAAAAGGATACAATTATCTCAGTACTTGCTGAGACAGATTACTTCTTTTATGGGCTGGAGATAGACACCTAGGCTTAGGATCACACTCTGGCGCAGCAGCACGAAGAGAAGGAGGATCTTGTTTGGGTTGAAATATAGAAGAGGGTCCTTGTAAAAGATTCAGAGTGTCCAGTACTTCCATACCCTGCTTGATGGTTCTTATAAGAGTGTCCGTTGTGCTGAAAGGACAGCTTCACAGGGAATCCCCATCTACCGTATATCCTATTGAGTGATTACGTAAGCACTGAGTAACTGGGTGGAAGGACCTCAGGGAAGAACTGAATCTCCTTAAGGGAATTTGGAAGTTTTTTATTTAGATAGGCTGCTTTCAGAACTTTTCTTTGAACGTATAACAGTGTAATCATATTATAACATCTCTTGGCTGTTCCTGGTTAGAGTTCCTAGATCTAAGTGCTCTGTGAGCTCTATCTATCTTCGGCTCTAGATCCTGAAGTGAGCCCAGCGGGGCTTCAAACAGTTCAGAGAGGTATTCAGGTAGTTTGTTAGCAGAAACACTTTCAGGTATTCCACAGATACGTATAATGTTGCATCTCAATCTGTCCTCTAGATCTGCTAACTTTGTCTCAAGATCTAAAAACATTTCCACCAATGTTTGAGTATACGTCATTAGGATAGTGTCAGATTTCACAATTTCTGTGTTAATTACCACTCAGTCTCACAGGTATCAAATACAAAAAGTTGTGAAACTAGGATTCTATTCAGTTCATAGACTGAGGTTAACACTATGGAAACCAGAAGGATTGTATACCATAAGGTAATTATTGGTAGCTGGGTAACTCTCTGATTTGTGATGAGAGCAGAGGTATAGTTATATTTGCAGAAATCAAATTCACAATATATCCCACTTGTAGACGTGACACAGACAAGCTGACATAAAATGGTATATAACAAGGAAATACAGGTTAAGCAAAGAGCATGCAGGTATTTGTTAGCTTATGAGAATGAGGATTAAGCTGACAATTGCTTATAATGTCCGTAGTGCAAACTGTGCAGTAACTTTTCAGAGAGACACCAAGTAACAAACCATAGACACTAAATCTGCATAACAACTAAATCACAGTTCATGGAGGAAATTATTTACTCACAGATCCAGATCCAGGTTTGCAGAGGTCAGATGAAGTGAGCCAGAGGAATAAGTGAAGTATATACTTACAAACTCAAGAGCTGCTGCTGGCAACGTGGAAGCTGATTTACAATCTGCAGAGGAGGGGTTAGAGACACACAGATTGAGCAGTGAGCCCTCTGATGACATCACCAGCTTGAAAGGGGAAACTGCTGAGGCTGTGATGTGACTGCAGAGAAACAAAGGTTCGTTTTTAGGACAAGCAGAAACAAAGTAACGAAGTAGAGATTCCAAAAGGAAAATAGGCTTGTGAGCACTTGATCAAACAGGTGAGATGTCTCTGTCTGGATGAAACAAAATTACCAAGCAATGTTAGATAGTAGGTGGGGCTTTAAATAGGGAGCAGCATGTTATGTAAATAGAGGATTTAAAGGAACAGCAACAATACATGACAGATCGCCCCCCTAAAAGGAGCTGCTCTGCAGGTCAAGGTTTAGGACCATCAGGGTTCCTGCAATGAAAGAGAGATACCAGGTATGGAGCAGACAAATTGGTGGCAGGCTCCCAAGAGTCCTCCTCGGAGTCATAGCCCTTCCAATGGACTAAATATTGCAATACATTACGATGATATCTAGAGTCTACAATAGCATCCACCTCATACTCAACATCACCAGAAGAGGAAACGAGGTCACTAGGTGAATTGGTTGCAGTCCTTAGGGGTACATATGGTTTAAGGAGCGACACATGAAAAGTGGGATGAATTCGGTATGTGCCAGGCAACTTGAGGTCATGTAATTGGAATTAACAACTTTGACAATGGGGAAAGGTCCAATAAACAACCCATCAAGCTTCCTACTGGGAATAGGGAACTTCAGGTTTCTGGTGGAGAGCCATACAAGATCTCCAATATGATATTCCGGAGCCGGTCGTCTCCTCAGGTCATAATAACGTTTATGCTTGTCCTGTGCTTGTTGGATATTTTGTTGCAACAACTTAAAAGCTGAAGAGAGGGTGTTAATGGTGTCATTAACAAGGGGTGAAGAACTGTCAATTCGGGGAAGCAAATGGTAACTAGGGTGAAAACCATAGTTTGCGTAAAAAGATGTCATGTGAGTGGAAGAATTGATAGTATTATTAAAGGCAAACTCAGCAGTGGGTAATAAAGAGGACCAATTGTCTTGTTCAGTGGTACAATAACAGCGGAGATATTGCTCAAGAGATTGGTTTGTGCGCTCCGTTTGTCCATTTGTCTGTGGATGATAAGCAGTACCCAATCTTCTCTCAATTTGAAGGGATTTACAGATTTACGTGAACTGACTACCCCTATCAAATGTGATAGAGGTAGGAAGGCCATGCAACTTAACAATGTTGTTAAAAAATAATGTAGCAGTTTCAGAAGTGGTGGGTATAGAATGACAGGGAACAAAATGCGCCATTTTAGTGAACAAGTCCACTATTACCATTATAGTAATGTAGTTACATGAAGTGGGTAACTCTACAATAAAATCAATTACAATGTCTCTCCATGGTCTGTTGAGAGACATAAGTAGCCCATATGGTTTGGTCTTCTGAGCTAGGCCACCAATATTCCCGTCTTAAGAGGTGTAATGTTTTTTGGATACCTGGGTGTCCAACTGTGAGGGAGTCATGAACAGAATGTAGTATATCAGTACAAAGTCATGTGGGAACGTAGAGGAGATTGTCATGATAATATAACCCATTAGAATCTTTTTGAACCTTCTCCAGAGGAAGCTGTTTGTCATGAAGTTGTGTTTCTTGGAAATTAGCAATGTGACTTGAGGTGATACCTATTATGTTATGAGAAGGTATGACAGTGGAGGTTATTGAGGGATAGTTTGGTTTGGGAACTTTTCTAGAGAGAGCGTCAGCTTTGGAATGTTTGATTCCTGGCCAATAAGTAATGTGAAAATTAAATCTAGAAAAGAAAAGGTTCCATCTAAGCTGTCTTGCAGTCAAAGTCTTATTTATTTTGAGGTATTCTAAATTTCTATGATCAGTGAGAATCAGTATAGGTAAGGAAGTTCCCTCTAGAAGGTGACGCCAATGCTCAAATGATGCTTTTACAGCTAACAACTCTTTTTCCTATTCCTATTTTAGAAGAGGACATAACCCTTGAGTAATAGGCTATAGGGTATAGATGTGTTTTCAAAGTTTTCCTTTGGGATAAAACTGCTCCTATTGCATAATCAGATGCGTCAACTTCCAAAGTATATTGTAAATTAGGGTCAGGTAGTTGAAGAATAGGAGCTGTGGAAAATTTCTGTTTTAAGGTTTGGAATGACAGGTCTGCTTGAGGAGTCCAATGAAATTTGGAATTACTGCCAGTGAGGGTAGTAAGGGGTTTTACTATTGCTGGGAATTCTCTGATGAATTTTCTATAAAAATTTGCAAAGCCAATGAATCGCTGTACTTCTACTTTTGAAGTAGGAGTTGGTCAAGAAGTTATGGCTTCAACCTTTTGTGTCTGCATCTCTATGCCTGATGGGGAGATGTGATACCCCAAAAAAGTGATGGTGTCTGTATTAAATAAGTACTTTTCTGCCTTGGCATATAAATGATGAGCTCGTAATCTAGATAAAACAGTTCTTACTTGTTTAATGTGATCTTATATATTGTTCGAATAAATGACAATATCATCAAGATAGATGACCATACAGATATCCAATAAATCTCAGAATATATCATTTATCAGACACTGAAAAGTAGCAGGGGTATTACAAAGGCTGAATGGCATCACAGTATATTCGAACAAGCCATATCTTGTTCTAAAGGCTGTGAGCCATTCGTCCCCAGGTCTAATGTGTACAAGATTATAAGCACCCCTTAAATCCAGTTTAGTAAATACTGTGGCACCTTGTAACCAATCAATCATTTCAGATATAAGAGGTAAGGGATACCTGTTCTTTTTGGTGCATTTATTTAGTTCCCTGTAATCAATTATTAGGCGAAATGTTTTATCTTTATTTCTAACAAAGAACATTCCTGCTCCTGCTGGAGAGGTAGAGGGCCTAATGAAGCCATTTTTTTAATTTTCATCCAAATACTCTTTTTAAATTATTTAACTCTTTCTGTGATAGTGGGTAGATATGCCCATAAGGAATAGTAGACCCAGGTAGTAAGTCTATTGGACAATCGTATGGATGATGTGGCGGTAATGTGTTGGCTTCTGTCTTGTCAAATACATCCCTGTAGTCAGAGTAACATGCGGGTAGTGTGTTGTCAGAAGTAACCAAAACTGTTGTGGTAGGGAAACAGAATTTAGAGCAGTATTGGGAAGGAAAGGAAATAACGGAATTCTTCCAGGATATAACAGGTTCATGCTTCTGTAACCAGTTAATACCTAAGATTACAGGAAATAAAGGGGGTGGAATCACTTCAAAAGAACACAATTCAGTATGGCCTGAGTCTGTGATGACAGTCAGTGGAATGGTTTGATGTGTTATAGGACCTGATGCAATAGAAGAATCATCAATAACTCGAATAGCTAATGCTACAGGTTTTTTTTATTAATGGTATATTATTTTTAACAACAAATATCATTTCCACAAAATTCCCAGATGCTCCTGAGTCGATAACAGCTTTAGATGGCATTCTTAGATGGTCCCACTGTATGGAGACAGAAATGGTACAGTGAGATACAGGTTTAAGCTGATTAGAGATACAGATTTCTTGTGTGAAATCCTTACCCTTCTGTTGTCGTGCTAGAATAGGGCACTCCTTCACTGCATGGGTTTTAGATGCACAATACATACATAAGTTATTGTTCTTCCTCCTTTCTTTTCCTTCAGACTTTAGTGGCCCTTTGATAAAAGCAATATCCATCGGTTCTTCAGAGGGGATTGGATGAGAAGGGTTACTTGGAGAGTAGGATAGTTTCTTAGGATAGATGTCACTGGTGGATTTCTCTTGTTTTCTCTCTCTTATGCGTCTGTCAATGGTTATAGAGAGAGTGATCAATGACTCCAAACTAAAAGGTGTGTCGGTTCTGGCCAGTTCATCTCTGACAAGATCTGACAGTCCAAGGCGATATCGATTCTTAATGGCATGATCATTCCACAATGTATCAGGGGCCCACCTTTTGAACTCAGTTACATAATCCTCCACAGGACGTCTATTTTGCCTCAGAGCTCTTATGGCAGACTCAGCAGTGCTTTGTTTATTGCTATCTTCATAGAGCCTAGACATCTCTGTGAAAAAGGAATCTAGCGAATCCAGAATAGGGTTGTTGTTTTCATAATATGAGTTAGCCCATGTTCTAGCCTCGCCTATCAAATATGATAAGGTAGTGAGGACTTTAAAGCGTTCGTTTGGATAGGTTCTGGGTTTCAAAGAGAAATAGAGCATACAATAATTTTTAAATTCCCTAAACAAAGTTCTGTCTCCATTAAAACATTCAGGCGGGCATACCTGAGGTTCTGGAGTAAAGTCAGGAGTTAAGGGTCTTATTGGGAGATTTTGATTAACATAAGACTTAAATTGCTGGTTTTCAACCTGTAAATCCCTTAATCCCTGTATTAGAATATCCATATTTTGAGATAAAGCAGTCACATGATTTTTTAATTCAGTGAGATCCATAGTCACAAAAAAATATGACTTCGTAATATGTCAGGTTTCAAACTTTCTGTGTTAATTACCACTCAGTCTCACAGGTATCGAATCCAAAAAGTTGTGAAACTAGGATTCTATTCAGTTCATAGACTGAGGGTAACACTATGGAAACCAGAAGGATTGTATACCATAGGTTAATTATTGGTAGCTGGGTAACTCTCTGATTTGTGATGAGAGCAGAGGTATAGTTATATTTGCAGAAATCAAATTCACAATATATCCACTTGTAGATGTGACACAGACAAGCTGACATAAAATGGTATATAACAAGTAAATACAGCTTAAGCAAAGAGCATGCAGGTATTTGTTAGTTTATGAGAATGAGGATTAAGCTTATAATGTCCGTAGTGCAAACTGTGCAGTAACTTTTCAGAGAGACACCAAGTAACAAACGATAGACACTAAATCTGCATAACAACTAAATCACAGTTCATGGAGGAAATGATTTACTCACAGATCCAGATCCAGGTTTGCAGAGGTCAGATGAAGTGAGCCGGAGGAGTTAGTGAAGTAAATACTTACAAACTCAAGAGCTGCTGCTGGCAGTGTGGAAGCTAATTTACAACCTGCAGAGGACGTCACCAGTTTTAAAGGAGAAACTGCTGAGGCTGTGATGTGACTGCAGAGAAACAAAGGTTTGTTTTTAGGACAAGCAGAAACAAAGTAACAAAGTAGAGATTCCAAAAGGAAAATAGACTTGTGAGTACTTGATCAAACAGGTGAGATGGCTCTGTCTGGATGAAACAAAATTACCAAGCAATGTTAGATAGTAGGTGGGGCTTTAATAGGGAGCAGCATGTTAAGTAAATAGAGGATTTAAAGGAACAGCAACAATACATGAAAGTTAGCATGATCAGTCGCTAAGTCCTCATGCTTTCTTTCGAGGATATCCATTCTTTCGCCCAATGAAGTGATGTCTCTTCTGAGCTCTGCAACTGAAGACTTAATTTCCTGTTTTAAGGATGAATGATGAGAGCCCATTTTAGATGACAGAGAGTTGATGAGTTCTATAAGTGAAATATGATCAGTTCTGCCTGTGGATTGTTTTTGTGAGACATGAGTTTCGAGTTCTCTTTGCCTAAGGGATGAATCTCTGGAATCTTCATCTGACATGTACCTTTCTGTAACAAAATTACTATAAAAATGGTCCGCTAGCGTCTTTTTGGGACCTTCTGATTATTTAATTTTTTTTCCTATTTGAGTGAGACATACTTACTTGTTCCTGGGATATTAGCCTATAGGTGGCGTCTAGCTTAAAGTTATCAACTTGAATATGAGTAGCACTTTTTCCTGTTAGTCTGTAGAGGTTCTAATACAGTTGCAAGTAAAGCCTAGATGAGCTTTGTTAATGTGTTAGAATTGGAGAGTATTCCTGCCCCTATCGGGTTACTTTACCCCATCATTTTGGATCTGATATCAATGGTCTTGAAATAGCTAGAAAAGGAACAAGGTGATATATCTAAGGCCTCACCACTCGGCCTCAAGTATATATCCACACAGGATGATAGAAAGGCAAGATAGTTTGGGATGGTACCCACTAGGGGCGAGTAGATAGGATAAGGGAAGGTAGATGTGGCCATACCTCACGGAACACCCCTCAGTGCCAGTGTGTGTTTATTCTGCACTTATGTAAATTTTTCGTGACTCTGTAACACTGTATCTCTAATTTTAGAGCTTGCTTGGCATATGAGGTATCACACAATTCAGAGAAGGGGTTAGTGTAAACCCTATAGCTTAATTTCTTAATCTATCAAAATCCCTATATGAATTGTAGAGATTATTCAAATGAGACATGTTCCAAGCAGGGTTAAAGATGCACACACCTTATAGCTGCTTGCAAATATCTATGATATGTAATATCCCCAAGTTTCATAACTCTTGCAGTCGTATTA
Organism: Bombina bombina; assembly: GCF_027579735.1. Taxonomy (NCBI): domain Eukaryota; kingdom Metazoa; phylum Chordata; class Amphibia; order Anura; family Bombinatoridae; genus Bombina; species Bombina bombina. Next base: position 898,855,559 of record NC_069502.1, on the reverse strand, counting down.
AAAAGCACATCAGTTACTCTCCTCTTTGGTACACTTCACCTCCTACTTAAAATGAGCAGAGATTGTAATAAGCAATGTCCTATAAAACAAAGTATGTTTTAGGCTACTGTGATTTAGTACACTTTAACTTGAGGAACCATGTCAACCGAAGTTGATTTAATCTGCAAATTTTAGGGGCACACCATAAAATCTTGCTGTATATGGAGGGAAAAATGCACAGTTCCCATCAAGCCCTCTTGCAGGAGCAGTGGTGCAGCTAGCTGTAGTGTGAAGGACAAAAATGGTGAAAATACTATTTCTCTCCATCTGTTTATCTGCATCAAATATAGTACATGGGAGTCCCTTAGTGGTGGTTACGTGTGACCTATTTCTGTATAGACTAATGCTGTGTCATGTATAGCAAATGATCTTTGCTACTTATCTAGTATTCAGGTATCCTGAAGCGATCGCTATTGTCCCTGAAGAGCTGCTTCCAGTAGCAGAACAGTCCCCTTCAAATTAGTGTAGCAAGTAATTAAGTCAAAGTTACCTCCGGAGCAGAGCCCCAACCCTCCGGAGGACAGTCCAAGATGGGATCTCCCTCTTCCTGGAGGATGAAGAGTGGCGGTTTTCATGAAGCCGCTATGGCTGACAGCTTCTCCCTGTCCGGGTTTGAGAACAAGTAGCTGTGTCCTCTGTCTCCATTTCAGAGCATCTACAAGATCAAGTCAGCACTACCTCTGTGACATCTAGCTGAAGTGGTAGTTAGGTTAACCTCCGGTGTGGAGCCCCGACCCTCCGAAGGTTATCTTGGAGAGTCAGACCTTTTGCACTTGGTCGCACTCTGAAGCTCGTAGCTTGCCAAATCTCCTGTCTTCTTTTCTCTTTGCTGTGACTGTAACGAGCTGTTGGACACTTCTTATAAGGTTTTTGGGTTAATAACTGATGTTAAATTAAGTTAAATTTTAGTAAATATTCACAAGGAGCCCCTTGGAAATGTGTCTGCTAAGTCCGATGTTTAGCTCTGCCCCCTTTATGTTTTTTTTTTTACCCATACAAAGGTATCACTATTGAATGTTTAAATAACAAATATGGTTCTGTACTGTTAAATATACACTTACACAGAGTTGATATTTATTGTTTTATACACTTTTGTTGATTAACTAGTCTGCTTTCTCATCATTTTGTTTCATGTGGTTGTACTGCTGGAATTTTTATTTTATTTTATTTTTTCTATATATGGATAAGTACATCAACTCAAACAAACTTAAATTATCTATAATGCCTCCTAAACAAAGAGAAGGGCCTAAAGAATCTCCTTCCCAATCTGCCCTATATATTGACACTAATAGTTTAGTGAAAAAAATATCAGATATTGTCTTACCTCAGTTTGATAGTATTAAAAAAAAATATGCTTTGAACCGAGGTAAAACAATAAGAATATCCGAAGTAAAGAATAGGGTATCAGACCTAGAAGATAATAGCAACTTGCAGATAGAGATTATTAAAGAACATGAGGAAAAGCTCCAGAATTTCCAAAACAGATTAGACGATCTAGAAGACAGATCACGCAGAAACAAACTTAAAATTATTGGTCTTCCAGAAACAGCAGAATATAATGATCTACTAAAATTTGTCTCATTCTCTCTCCCACAGGCCTTAGGCTTCTCTATAGATGAGCTACCTATCCCAATAAAAAAGGGCACATAGGTTGGGTTATATTAGAGTGCACACAGGAAGATACAGCTACTCATAAAAAAAGCAGTAATGTTTAAATGCCTCAATTTTCAGGATAAAATCCAAATTCTTGGTATGTATTGCAAAACTAACCTTCTAGTAATTAATTGAAATCGTATTCTAATATGTCAATACTACTCAGCAGAAACGTCAGCCATTTTGCTCCCAACTTATAAATTGGGGGATTCAGGTGTCTCTGATATACCCTTGCAAAATTAAAAATATGGTATGACTTTAAAGTGCTAACTATTAATAAATAACAGGAAGCAAAAGATTTCATCACAAGATTAGATAACAAATCTACAGTGACAATATATGCTCTGAAAGGGAAGGAAACAAATAAATAAAATGAGAAAGAGAGATAGGGAAATAAATCTGTTCTATAACACTAAACTATTCAAGACTGATAGGTCTGATAGTCTGATTTGGGGGGTTTTATTTCTTGTTTTTTTTTTGTTTGTTTGTTTATTTCTCTCTCTTTTTTTCCTTCTCTTCTCCTCCCCCTCTTTTTTTTTAAATTTTTATAAAGGATGAAGGATTTTATTGAATTATCTTGGAATGTAGGGGGAATTACCTCTCCAATCAAAATAAAAAGAATTATTCAGTTTATGAAACATTTCTCACCAGATATTGCCACAATCGAGAAAACTCATCTAAATTTGATAGAGACAGAAAACCCAACATTTGGCTTGATTTTCAGAGGTAATTGCTGTCCCTGCATGTAAGAGGAAAAGAGGAGTAGCGTGCCTCTGTAATAAAAACTTAGAGTATCAAGTACTTAAGCAAGATATTGATAAAAATTGAAGGTTTTTACTAATAGTGGTTTAAATTCAAGGTATGTTCTCTGCAACATGTATGCACCTAATACGCTTCAGATAGATTTCTGGGATGTATTATACACAAAACTTCTGCAATATGTGTGGACACTAATCTAATACTAGCCGGAGACTTTAATTTAACAGCCCAACCCTTCTTAGATAGGTTACACAATAAAAAAAGTATTAGATAAAAAAAATGAAACTTAAAAATATCTGGCGCATCCAGAACCTGGATTCTAAGCTTTACACATGTGAGTCCAAATCATACTGTACTCTGTCCAGAATTGATATGTTTTTGATTGGGGATCTGAGGCGTTCCGAGATCAAGGCAGATATTAAAGATGTATTGATCTCAGATCACACAGTAATCACAATCACCTAGATTAAGAGTTTTGCGCGAAACAGGGTGCGAAACTAACACCAAAAAAGTTGCGTTATTTTACTCTCCATAGCACTGCCATTATGAGTTCAAATCAGCCAATAGGGTTTCAGAAGTTCTCATTATATTGGCTGTTTTGAACAACCAATAAGATTTCAGAAGCTTTTATCCTATTGGCAGATTTGAATTTGAAGAATCAAATCAACCAATAGGAATGCAAGGTATGCCATTTTGAAATGGCTACCTTGCATTCAACTTCAGTGTATGGCGGTGACCGTATGAAGAGAATGCTCCGCGCAGGATGTCTTCGGCTTCCAGGATGGCTCCGCTCTGCGCCACCGGGATGAAGATAGAAGATGCCCCGGAATGGATGAAGATATTACAGCATGGATGAAGACTTCTCGCCTCCTGGATGGAGATGTATGTCTGGGCTTCAGGAACCATGAGTAGATATTCTGGGGTTAGTGTTAGTTTTTTTTTTATCATTTTTTTGTTTTTAGATTAGGGCTTTGGGCTTTTTTTAAAAGAGCTGAATGCCATTTTATGAGCAGTGAAAAAGAGATGAATGCCCCTTTAAGGGCAATGCCCATACAAATGCTCCTTTAGGGGCAATGGGTAGCTTAGGTTTTTTTTAGTGTTAGGTTTTTATTTTGGGGGTTTGGTTGGGTGATGGGTTTTACTTTTGGGGGGACATTGTATTTTTTACAGGTAAAAGAGCTGTTTAACTTAGAGTATTGCCCTACAAAAGGCCCTTTTAAGGGCTATTGGTAGTTTATTGTAGGCTATGGGGTGTTTTTATTTTGGGGGGGCTTTTTTATTTTTATAGGGCTTTTAGATTAGGTGTAATTGTTTTTATTTTTGATAACTCCGTTTATTTTTTTTGGTAAAATTTTAAGGTTTTTTTAGATTTTTTAATATTTTTCATAGTGTTAGTTTTTTTAAAAAAATTGTCATTTAGATTTTTTAATTGGTAGTATTTTTTATTTTATTAGAATAGTTATGTTAGCTTAATTTAATTTAGTTTAATGTTAGGTTTATTTTTATTTCACAGGTAACTTTTTATTTATTTTAAGATAGTTTTATTGTAATTTTAATTTAAAGTTAGGGGGTGTTAGGTTTAGGGGTTAATAGTTTAAATTAGTGTTTTGCAATGTGGGGGGCTGGCAGTTTAGGGGTTAATAGGTTTATTTAGTGGTGGTGAATTGGGAGGCTGGAGGTTTAGGGGTTAATAGGTTTATTTAGTGGTGGCGATGTGGGAGGCCGGAGGTTTAGGGGTTAATAACTTTATTATAGTGGCGGTGATGTCGGGGAGCAGCGGATTAGGGGTTAATAGCTTTAGTATAGTGTCAGCGATGTTGGGGAGTGGCAGATTAGGGGTTATTGGGTTTTAAATAATGTTTGCGATGCGGTAGGGTGGCGGTTTAAGAGTTAATAGGTAGTTTATGGGTGTTAGTGTACTTTGTAATATTTTAGTTATGAGTTTTGTGAAACATTTTTGTTGCACAAAACTCATAACTACTGCTCCCAGATGGCGGTATGGATCGTGTCAGTATAGGCTGTAACGCTTTAATTGTTGCGATGTGAGTGGGTGAGTGTCAGATAAGGGGTTAATAAGTTTTAAATAATGTTTGCGATGCGGTAGGGTGGCGGTTTAAGAGTTAATAGGTAGTTTATGGGTGTTAGTGTACTTTGTAATATTTTAGTTATGAGTTTTGTGAAACAATTTTGTTGCGCAAAACTCATAACTACTGCTCCCAGATGGCTGTATGGATCGTGTCAGTATAGGCTGTAACGCAAGCATTTTAGCCTAAACGCATAACCTGTAATACCGGCGCTATGAAAATTCCACACAAAAATGTCATTTTTTTAAGTGCGGAATGGACGTTGTGTTACAGGCTAAAATGCTTGCGGTATAGCTGTAACGACATGACTCGTAATATGCATTTCTAGCCATTACCATGGAATTGCCATTTTTTCAGCGTTAAAAGCCTTAAAACAAAACTTGTAATCTAGACGAATGTCAGTTAGAAGTATAACCTACGTATGAAAAAAAAAATGGTAAATTTTTCTTCCCTGCATTTCTTGTACAAGATATAGGATTCAGGAACTGGCTTAATGGAAAGTGGTCAGAATTCAAACATTTTAATAGTGAACATTTATCTAAAATAGAAATATTTTGGGAGAAATCCAAGGCTTTTCTCAGAGGGGCAATTAAAGCATATATGGTGAAAAGGAAAAAAATGCATAAAACTATCTAATCAACTCAAAAATAAATACACAAATTAAATAGACCATCAGAATAAAGATAATTGGAGGGAATACCAAAAATCCAAATTGGAGAGGAAAGCTTTTTTTTATTTTTTTATTTTAAGAT